>NC_081793.1:12123026-12216679 GCF_963082965.1 Carassius carassius | reverse complement strand
TTTTGGAATGATGCATGCAACACCCACTGAGTACCATGAAACAGCTTGAAAGATCAAAGAGGATTTTTAATATAACTCCGACTGGATTTTCTGAAAGTAGAAAGTAATATACAACTAGGATGACTTGAGAGCGAGTAATTTATGAGCTCATTTTTGGTTGAAATAAAAGTTAATTAATAATCGGACACTTCAGTAGATAACATTTCCACTATTGCCATACATACAAAAAACAAAAAAAAAAAAAGTCTAAAAAGAGTGTGCACAATCTATTTGTGACAGTTACATCAATCTTTACAATTCAAAAACCTACAAACTATGAAAGTTTTAAATGACATGGTGACTGATAAAAGGGTATACATACCTTTGCAGAATCTCCTTGTTTCCTTCTGGCTTTGCCATCTGTTCCTTCTCCATTTGCTCTCCTCCCTCTTCTAGGCCCAGATTCTTTTGGGTCTTTCCCCAGTCTTCCAGAGAACTGCTAATGAAACACAGAAATATGGCAAGAAATAAACAAACAAAAACAGTACAGTATGTATAACACAGAGTATCGATAAATAAGTTATCATCTAGACTTACGTTGCTAAGGCTTAGGTCATGCAAAAGCATATTCTGGTGGTTGCTGTGCGAGATGTCCAGCATATCAGTGTTTTTTCCTCCTGCTGTTCCAGTTCCGGTTGCATACATCGGGAGGCGGTAATCCAACTCACTGAGCTTCTCCTGTTTGATACCCATACTGTGGATAAACCCACCACCATGGTCAGGAGAGTCACGCTCCTTCTTCAGGATCATCTCTTGGGGCAGATCCGACATGGAGGTTTGCGAAGTCAGGCGTGTGAAGCTGGTCACTGGAGGTAAATGGCTGAACATGATCATGCTGGTGGGAAAGTTGGGGTCCATGCCTCCGTTCCGTAAAAACTCATTGCCTAGCTTGTCTTGGATAATACTCATGCTTGAGTCTTCAACAGGCCAAAGTTCATTGATGAAATTTGCTATGAAGACATGAAAATATGAGACGGATTATGAATTAATCTAGTACATTGATGCCCTATATCAGGGCTATTCAATTGGTGGCCCGCCAATCATCTTTATCCGTCCTGTGAGAAGAGTATGTGCAGATCGTATATATGGCTTGAATTGTGTTTTCATTAATTAAGGTAGTTTGTCCACAAGGTGGCAACACTGGCCCGGGCCAGCCAGAAAAGAAAAGGAAGAGACGCAACAGTGCCAAGTCCACGATTTTCCAGTGGAATTGGGATACTTTAACAATGTTGCCAAGGGTTGTTTTCATGTCCGCAGGTTGAAGCGACTCAAATAACATGATATTTATCCCCTGGAACGTGAATTTAAGCAGGTGAACCCCGCCAAAAAAAAAAAAAGAGTAGCATTGGACAAGTTTTCTTGTGAAAACCTGGCAACAATCTATCGGAGAACGCAACATAAATAGATGACAATGTTGACAAGAGCTTGTGAGAGGAAGTTATGAGATATCCACAACTCTGGTTTAAAACGAGTATAAAGACATAACGTCATAACGCAGAAAAAGCGCAGACTTGACAAAGGTGATTATCAAATGCAGTATACCATATTTTCCGGACTATAAGTCGCACTTTTTTTTCATAGTTTGGCTGGTCCTGCGACTTATAGTCAGGTGCGACTTATTTATCAAAATTAATTTGACATGAACCAGGAGAAATGAACCAAGTGTAAACATTACCGTCTACAGCCGCGAGAGGGCGCTCTATACTGCTCAGTGCTCCTGTAGACTACCACTGAGCAGCATAGAGCGCCCTCTCGCGGCTGTAGACGGTAATGTTTTGTCTTGGTTCTTGGTTGTAAATAAATGCGCCTTATAGTCCAGTGCGACGTATATATGTTTTTCCCCTCATGACGTATTTTTGGACTGAAGCGACTTATACTCAGGTGCGACTTATAGTCTAAAAATGCGGTAGTTTGAAAGTCTGCGCGTTCGGCTGAACATATATGCTGGCTAGCCGCTTCAGACAAGCATGCCAGTAGCACTTCAAACAATAAAAACACACACAATTATGTGAAAATACACAGTTTTGAAGAGTGATTATTATTTATTTTTTTTTTACATAGGGCCTTAAATGAGTTATAAAGTTCAAAATAATCGTAAAGAGCTGAGGGAAAACCTGATATGTGTCAGAAATACCTCAAGCACGTCAGATTTTTATGGAAATTGATGGAAATCATGGAAACGAAAAAGAGAAATCACTCTTCAGAAATCAACTTTTGAGCCTAGATAAATGTAAAAAAATAACACTTAATTATACTGTAATGTTGAAAGACTTTAATTAATGTATCAAATTGAGAGGAAGATGTGTTTAATAGACATCATCAGCAGTATTATCAAAAAAGATTGTTAATAATGAGTCAATAAATATACCATCTTAATGATGTTTCTGCATTCATTTGGAGGATATATATTAGTAATCAATTAGTCAGAATTAATTACAGAAATTGTGTGATTAGTAAGTTTTTTTTTTTTTTTTTTTTTTGATTGACAATACAAATGTTAACCTTTCATAGACATTGCTGTTGGTAGTATTAATTCATTTTACTGCCGAATATAAGTTTAATTTAAATTCTTTATTTTATAGAACACAACCCAAAGGGATTGGGTTGGCCCCCTTCAAATTTTCAATACGATGATCCGGCCCTCAAATGAAACTAATTGAATAGCCATGCCCTATACTAATGAGTTATAAATAATTAGTAATTTATAGAAAAAGATAGGTGTAGTGAAAATAAGTGTATTTGTGTAATAATGTGCAATGTTTCATTTTCTTAATTATTCCTGAACATAACTGATTTCATTAATACGGTCACCACACTAGCTGATGATCTGGGGAATTGTGCATATTGTGTGTATGATATGCCATCATTTGATTAAGCTTAAACTAACTAGGCCAATTATAATTATAGTGCATGTTTCATGACAAAGCAAATTCAGATATTGTTCCACTATGCTGCATTGGTAATCAGATATCTCTAAAAATCAAGGTCATAATTGCTGTGCAAGGCACTGGCAATTACAGACCTCTCCAAAGTCAGAGTGATTCTAGTAATCTACCTTACTACTCAAGCAGCAATGAAAGCGGACTAAACCACCAATTATATAGGCAACTTAAGAACTATCATTGTGTTATTTCAAAATCATAAAACAGAACAAGCTTTCCCTTTGTCTTTGTAAAGTTTTTACTAAATTCTCAAGAATATTTATAATAGACATTGCATAAGTGTGGAAATTGTATTATTTTCATCTTCTATATTGAGTCATTTAAAATATAACAGCATGTTGATGATTCTTGTGTTGAGACCATAACCAAATTCGGGTCAACCCCACCATAAAGGATGATAAATTGTTTTAGTTTTGGTTACCCACTTGTATAAGCACAAGTTAAAATAAATAAATAAATACAACCCTAAGACCCGGATTGGTCCTTTGATGATCAGTTAGCTAACCTTAGCATCATTCGTTTAGAGACAAAAATGATGAATTTAAAACCGTTTTTGCAAACACAAAGGAAATGGCTTCAATAAATACTTAAAACACCTTTAAAATGTAGTTTTACTATCTTTTCCGAAAATAAAACGGTCCGAGCTGTGAGTCTCTGTGGGTGCCCCAGCATTGTTCTCTATTATGATCAGCTAACGTTAATGGATAGCTACTTAATCTTATTGATATAACCCCGTCTTTTAATGCAAATTATTTTCTTTTTTAATCATATCAAGTTTAGGGACACGAATACATATATTTCACATGGTTGCTATTATTAAATACTTTCACAGAGCTGAACTGTGTAAAATGTAACCAGTTTAATCAAATCCGGCTAATCTATTCGTTCATCACAATTACCAAACACATCTCGATCTAAATGACTCCATTAGCAGCTAACGGCTAACTAAAGCGAAAGAATAACACACGAGAACTTCAATAAGATTTTTAACAAACTCTTGTTTGTACATGTATACACAACCACGCAAGAATACACTATACAAGAAACATACAACTAAAATACAACCAAAATTAAGCGTTTTATTGAACTACGTTACGAACGGGGCTAACGTTAGCCAACAATAGCATGTAGATGAAAGAGCTAACGTTACTGCTAACAGCCTATCTCCACACCGCATGCGAAGCGCTATAATGCTCCCATAAAAAATGAAGACCGATACACTGAGAATCGCGCGCTTCAAGTGTAGTGTCTTTGATAATAACTGCACTCCTACAATTTTGTCTACTTTCTCGTGCTTGCCCTGTACACGAGTGTGATATATCGTGACCATTCATCCATTCGTCACATCCCTAATTATAGCCCATACACAGTAACACAATCCGCCGTGAATATGCGGCGATAAGTGCGATGTAATGAGCACACTGAGACTGGTATATGTGTACGCTTGCAAAGGTAGATTTATTTATTAATTTTTTGCTAAAAGCGCCTTATTAGTCTCAGGCAGCAGAAACAATGATGCTCGGCGCTGAAACGCATCTCTCGCTTGAGCGGCTGTGATTTCATTTGGAGCTTTTGTGTCGTGCGCAATCCCTCATCTTTAAAACCTCGGGCATAAATAAATAGCACAAACACAATCCCACTTACTTGTACACGACCATGGTCGATTCGTAGCTTTCAAATGAATCTCGGCGCTCGATTCTTCGAGTTACTTTACAGCCAAAACGTTGGCCTCTTCCATGTTGTGGCGACGCTGGGAATTGTGGGTCGTGAAGAGAAGACAGACGGATACAGGCAGGAGTAGTCAAGCAGGGGGCCACTATGCAAATGAAGATTGTGCCTATCTGAACATCTTTGTCCGACGTGTAATTTAGTTCTTTACAGAATTGCTTGGACGTTTTTTTTTTTTTACTATTATTATTATTTTTATTATTAGCCTGTGCAATTCTCTAATCAGTCTATATACACGTATATCAGGGGCGTAATCATCTTTTCAGAAGTGAGGGGGACAGACATTATATATATATATATCATTATATATATATATATATATATATATATAACTTTACAATTGAACATTTCTGTAATCTATAGCCTACCAGTCAACAGTTTTTGAACAGTAAGATTTGTAATGTTTTTAAAGAAGTATTTTCTGCTCACCAAGCCTGCATTTATTTGATCCAAAGTACAGCAAATGCAGTAATATTGTGAATATTAAGTTAAAATAACAATTTTCTATTTGAATATATTTTAAAATGTTATTTATTCCTGTGATCAAAGTTGAATTTTCAGTATCATTACTCCAGTCTTTAGTGTCACATCCTTAAGAAATCAAATCATTCTAATATGCTGATTTGCTGATTATCAATATTTAAAACGAGTACATTTTTTTCAGCATTCTTTGAATAAAGATCAGCATGTATGTGAAATAAAAAGCCTTTGCAACATTATACAGTATATCATTTTAAAAATATATAGAAATTATAGAAATTCATATTTTTATTTAGCAAGCTTTAAAATCTCAAATAACATTTTGAAATATATTCAGATAGAAAACAGTTATTTTAAATAGTCTAATAAAAATATTTATGTTTACTGTTTTGCTGTACTTTGGATCAAATAAATGCAGGCTTTGTGAACAGAAGAGACTTGACTGGTAGTGGATATTATAGGCAACTTTAATTATTCTCTAATTTCTAGCTTTTAATTGGCTTAATAACTGCTGGACAATAACAAATAATAATGACTTTTTTATATACTACAAATTTATCACATAATAAGGCAAAATAGTTTGTATACTGTAATAAATCTATGTAAATTAATATAAAATTTATATATATATAAAATAATTTTTTTTTTTTTTTTTTTACAGAATTTTTGTTATTTTAATCACCAACTTTCATTCATGTGCATATGAACTGGACGTGACCGTTTGCATCAGCTTACAAAATATGGTGTATAAATTGTCAAACTTTTCCAATTCCCATTCATTCACATAAATCCTTTGTATGGTGTTTTGCAATCAAATTTCAGAAATACAAAAATATACTGATTTTAATATTTTTTTGTTTGTCTGTTTCATTGCAGCATATTTTGTCATTACTTAGATATTCCTCTGCATATATCCCCTCAGCAGATGGCAGTGTAATGTTAGTATTTTACAACAGACAAATGTGCTCAAAAGAAACGACCCCTTTCTCCTCACACTACTACTGCTCAATGATTTGAGCCCCCACACAAGCACATTTGCTCAACCTCTCTCTCTCTCTCTCTCTCTCTCTCTCTCATCTTATAGGCAGAAGAAGCGCGCGTCAGTTCAGATTCGTTGTCGCGTCGGCAGTTTATCTACACTACACATCTCCAAGCTGAGGGAAGTTGCGAGAACGACACGCGAGCACTTGCTTTATTTTTACTAAATTACTTTATTTATTAATTGTTTTGCACACCCATACATTTCAATAATTTGTGCAACATAAATAATCTTATCTGAAAGGCTGAGTGTGAAGTTGTCGATCTATGAAGCGCTACGTCGAACGTGTGGATACACACCAGCGCGAAACTTAAGACATCCTTTTATCTGACAATTGTGGCTCGCGAATCATGTCTACGATCAGGCGAAAATTCGGCGAAGACTATCAGGTGGTTTACACCAACCGGGCTATGTCCTTTTCTGCCCCGGCCAAAAGAAAACGCCAGAGGTTCGTGGAGAAAAACGGCCGCTGCAATGTCCAGCACGGTAACCTTGGCGGTGAGACCAGTAGGTACATCTCCGACCTCTTCACCACGCTCGTGGACCTCAAGTGGCGCTGGAACCTGCTTATTTTCCTTTTAACGTACACAGTCGCGTGGCTCATCATGGCATCTATGTGGTGGATCATCGCGTACATCCGCGGGGACCTCGGCCACGGCCACGACGAATCGTACACGCCGTGCGTCGCCAACGTTTACAACTTTCCCTCCGCTTTCCTGTTCTTCATCGAGACTGAGGCGACTATAGGCTACGGGTACCGATACATAACGGAGAAGTGCCCGGAGGGCATAATACTTTTCCTGTTCCAGTCGCTGCTGGGATCGATCGTGGACGCCTTTCTCATCGGCTGTATGTTCATTAAGATGTCTCAGCCCAAGAAACGCGCAGAGACCCTCATGTTCAGCCAGGACGCGGTCATCTCACAACGGGACGGGAAGCTTTGCCTCATGTTTAGGGTCGGAAATCTCAGGAATAGCCACATGGTGTCGGCGCAGATCAGGTGCAAGCTCATCAAGGTAGCATTTTCTGTTGAAAATACTATTACTAAACTGTGAGGATGGTGTGGTGTGTGTGTGTTTGCGCAAGGGTTTTAAGAGCACAAAGGCGAATCTGGCTACAACGCTTAAGGGAAAATATACATAAATTTATTATGTTGATTCTGAACGTAGTTAACCGATCCTCTCGGTGAAGAAAAATGTTGGATGTTTTGATGCTTCACTTGACATATGGGGAGGGGAGCTTGCATTGATTTTATACAGAACTCGCCATACTGTAAAATTGGCCAGTGCCTGGTTGCACCGATCTCAGCAAGTCTTTGATTTGCATAGAGATCTTGTTTGCTCTCAGAACAAAGATCAGTGGCGTGCATAAATGAATTGGGCACATTCCCCTGACTATATGGATTCCCATGGGAAGCCTTGCGGTAAGAGTATGCTTGGACAAAGTACATTTCCTTCGGCTTGATGTAAACTGTCACAAAGCTATTGGAGCCTGAGTTTAAATATGACCAGAGTATTATATCTGCAAATCAGTTCAGCTCCAAAATTCAAACGGTAGATGAGAAACATTTTGTAAGGTCCAAGGTCACATTGCATGACAAATGAACAGACAAATATGTTCCTATACTGTTTAAAATTTCATGCCATTGTAAGGAATTCAAGCAAATCCCATGTCCAAGCAAATACATGTAATGTATTATTTCAAGTTACATCACCTACCCAGATCATCTTTCAGCTGTAATTGGTTTAAATACAACACATACAACCAAAAATAAAATAAACAAAACAATTATAAAATACATGGCAGAAAATACAAATATATAATAATCTGGGCTGGAAAACAGCAAAATATTTTAGGTTTGTTTCTCAGTGAAAAATATCTAGGCATCATTTAATAGCATAGCATTACACTATTACATCTTGTTTTCAAGGATATCTTGAATTATTATTTTTTACATTATTGATAAATGGATTAAATAATGTAAAAAATTTAAGCAAGTCATAAGTGTTTTTATTTATTTATTTATTTTTATTTTATTTTTTACACTGGACAGTCTTCATAAGGCAGAAGTCACCAGTGCTTTCCCAGTGAGAATTATATAAGAGTGAGAGAACATATGGGGAAAGGGCAAAGAAAATGAGCTCCAGGATTTGTAATAAGAAATATGCAAGACATGGGACTGATCAGAGCAGAAAGGAGTAGATACACAGAAGGCGGCTGTTGGGGTGGGAGGCTGTGTTCTGAGAAAAGAAGAGCATAATTGACACATGGCTCTCACCACACCACAGTAGGCGCAATGCAGTGAGCACGGGATGACGGATGGTTGACTTCATAAGCGCCTTCCTCCCTTCTGCTTTGCCCTTTGCTCGTTACTGTCCTATTCAGAACTCTAGAAAAAAACAGTAGCCGATCTATTGCTCAGAGCGGCCTGCAGCGTAAGCACTCTGTCCTGCCTTTGAAATTTACAGTCTCTTTTGCTGTCCTTTACTGTTTAATATGGCTAAAGCCCGAGAAGTGTCTAATGCTATGAAGTGTTTTTACTGTCCCAGGCTGTCTTATGAGTATCTGAAAAAGATAATGTTCGACATTTAGAAAATTAAGATTCTCTAACAATATTGAAATCCAAAACGTTTATTTGAGGTGCATGCTATGCACAAAAACAAAACAAAAAAAACAAACATAAAAAACAAGGGAAACCATCTCCCTCACTCATCTGTCTAAACAGGAAACTTAATGCTGCTGGGTTTCTTTGTACAGATATTATAAGGAAAATCATGTGGGCTTTTGTATTCAAAGACGATGGCCTCCCTAGAGTTTTGTGCTTAGAATGGCAGGGATTTCTATATCTCACTCAGGCTGGATCACCTGGTACTTCAGGCTGGGTACAAGCTGTGAGGAACAAAGATAATATCTGTCTCATATTATATATATATATATATATATATATATATATATATATATATATATATATATATAGCTAAATATTAAAATTAAATTTACAAGGAAAAAGCAGAGCAAAGAAAAAAAAACAGATCTCAAAAGGTACACTGATGACATTCTGATATGTGATGTGCTTTGGTGTAACACGAATATGTGGGAAGTGCAATCCACACTTAGTTTGAGCAACAGTCAGGGACTGTCAGCAGATGTCTCTTCACTACCTTTATCAAACAGGCAGATGACACATCTTGTGATCCCCTTTGAAGGTTTTGAACTTGTGTTTTATAATTCCCTTAAAATAAGAACATTTGTGTTGTGTGTGACAGTGGCACTGCACCTATACTTGTGAAAACTCTCACTCTTTTCTTGGGAACACCACCGTGATTAGTGCTCTCAGTCTGTTCACCATCTGTGGCATTCGGCACAGGCAGCCAACCCCGCTGACTTCACTACCAATCTCTAATGTTAATATGAAACACAATCCTATGTTTAAATGTAGATTAACAACCTTTGCTTGTTGACTGAAGATGCCCTCTAAAAGATTTTGTTATGCATGCAAACATCTGTCCATATTAGATAATAAAACGGAGGTATATGTCATGTAGTTTTGACCCCTGCTCTGTCTGTGGGCGGTAGCTGACACACTACAGGACACAGCTGTCACTGTCATATTATAGCCTACTTGAACTAAAACTCATCTAGACAGCAGTGCAATTACACATTCGATTTCATGACCTACATGGAATATTTATAGTTCTAAAAGTTATTGTTGCACTACTGCAAATTGTGACCAGTCATAAGATTTAAACTATACACTTACATTAACAAAAAACAAAAAGCATAATGGAAATGTAATTTTTAAAAAGGAAATTAGCACTTTGATGTTAATTTTTAATGATTAGTTTTAAGTAATATTGATACAGTATTTAAAAATTTTATTTATAGACATTTGCCGGTCTTAAGATGGTCTCCCAGCGTGGCCAAACTGTTTTTTGCTGGTTTAGCTTTGCAGCCATATGGTTATGGAAGTAAAGTAATGACTTATGTCTTTGAAACATAAAAGCATGCTGAATAGCACTAACTGAAAAATAATGCATTGCATTAACAGTACTTGCATTTGAATGCCTTGAATTTCCAGGGCTTGCATTGTTCGGTCCTTAAATTGTATATAGTTGTTCATTTAAGCTGTGAATATTTCAATTCAAAATATTTCACACACCTTTTCATAATT
This sequence comes from Carassius carassius, assembly GCF_963082965.1. Classification (NCBI taxonomy): domain Eukaryota; kingdom Metazoa; phylum Chordata; class Actinopteri; order Cypriniformes; family Cyprinidae; genus Carassius; species Carassius carassius. The sequence goes on along the minus strand of NC_081793.1, from coordinate 12,206,280 downwards.
TAAAAATCAATAATTCATATTCACGTTCCAGAATTCACTTCCAAAATATTAAATCGGTTAAAAAATACGATGTATAATATTCAACAGGCAAATTTCGGTCCATTTTATTTCACTTTTCCAAATTCGCTTTCACAAATTCAGTGGTTAAAATTCGGCAGATAATTCGCCCTTTCACATCCGTGAGCTGCAGGAATAGCAGTAGAGCACAGAGGCATTATCTCCATCTGCTGTCAGTCGCTCACCAGCAGGTGGTGCAAGCAGCTGTTAAATAAGGCCAAAGCAACAGGAGGATTAAGTAATACAGTTACAAAAACTGATCTTCAGAAATTAAGCAAGCGCTAAGCTGAAGTTTTGATTATCGGGGCATGTGGAAAAGCTGATTGTGCGTATGTTTATTTCAAAATCTTTGCTGTTACCAAGTAAGCAGCATTCAAAGGAGATTATAATGGTGTTTTACCCAACGCTGAAGTACAGAACTAACATTACATCTAAGGAAGACATATATTGCTTTTGGTTGTTTAGTTTCCGTAACTTTTTGTCATGGTTTGTGCGTCGCTGTGCTGTAATACTGGGGATCCCCTCACGTCACACTCCAGGATTCCCCAATGACGAGTAACGCTTCTCAATCAATTAATACTGTGATATAAGACCTCAGATCTCAGAATACATTTTATTGATGATTATGCAAACTATATACAGGCAAGCAAATGGGGTCAAAAAGAATCCAATGCGCTGCATTTTCTTTATAATTGATTTCCATTACCACTGATCTATAAAGTCGACAGTCCCACAAAGATATCAATAACATGGTTAGTTTTAACAATATGCAACCAATTTATATTAACATAAAAAAATGAGTTAAAAACAATCTAGGTATATTAATTCTGAAAATTTTAACTGAAGAAATTATTGACGTGCTTCCGCACCAAAGGGACCACCTGACAATTCCACTGACTGGGTTAAAAGGTCCAATGTGTTTTAATTACAATTTTAAATAACACAGTCAAATTCTTAATCTTGTATTTCTCATAGTGATTTTCTACAGGTGAGATTTTGCCAATACCTCCCCTCATATATTTACAGTATACAATTATTTACATATTAAAGATCCCTGGAAAGGGTTTTCATGTTCCAACAGTTGTAGTACATTGCTAGATACAAGACTGACTTACTACAGGTTAGATTTAGCCAATATCTCCCTTACATTACGTACAGTACAAACATTTCTTAAAAAAAAAAACATTTACCCAAAGGGATTTTTTCACGTTTCACAGGTTGTACTAGTATGTTGTTAGTTACGTAGTTCATGTAAATTGCTAAAGTCTGCCTTATAGTGTATGTGCCATTCACAATTATTTAAAACAAAACAAAATCCGTAAGACCCCAAAAGGGATTTTTCATGTTCCAAATGTTGTATTATAAAATATTGATGTACTTTATGTACAGCAAGGGAGGTATTAGCAGAAATTTACCTATAGTATGTCAGTCTAGTCACTAGGAATGTACTACAACCTTTGGAACATAATAAAATAATAAAATAAAATAAAAAATTATGTGAATTACAGTAATTTCTTATGAGTTATTATATACTGTATATACAGTGAGGAAGTTATTGGCAAAATTTCAACTGTAGCAAGTCAGTCTGGTCATTAGCAAATTACTAGTAACACAACATTTTGAACACGAAAACCCCCATTTAAAAAAAAGTTTTTTAAGTATTGTAATTTTTTCTTAAAAAAATATTTGTGTAGTGTCCATATAAAGAGAGATAAGTTATTGGCCATATATATTTAGTCAGTTTGAGTAAATTATTAATTTATTGTAAACTGATTAATTTGAATATATAATTGTACTACGTTTGGTTTTGAGGTAAATTTGCAGACGGTCCCTAAAGGATCTTAGGCAAATATCAAACATAAAACTACTGCGCTTGGTTTTCTTTTTACGAAAAAAAAAAAAAAAAAAGGTTACATTTGGTGAAACATTGCGGTTTGTGAGGCTCATCTGCTTAAATGTACATAATATACATTTATAATATATTGTATTAATTAGATGCCGAATTTAATAATTTAATATCTTGAGGCAATAAAAGACGTTAATGTTATATATAAATAAAAAAAATATAAATATATATATATATATATTATAACATGCAGTGTTTCTTGTTCCGTAACTTGCGTTCATATCCTCATCTGTCTGTATATAGTTTGCATCTTCAGTAAGATTTGAGTTTTGTCTTTTAATCGCTGTCACTGTTAGTGCGCTGAGCCACGTAATGTGTTTTCTTTTCTTTAACAGATTTCTGAGGGAAACCTTGTGAAACCTTGAGCGTTCGTTCATATTTTACATCTACTTAACTGTCTATATAGTTTGCATAATCATCAATAAAATGTATTCTGAGATCTGAGGTCTTATATCACAGTATTAATTGATTGAGAAGCGTTACTCGTCATTGGGGAATCCTGGAGTGTGACGTGAGGGGATCCCCAGTATTACACCACAGCGACGCACAAGCCATGACACAAAGTTACGGAAACTAAACAACCGAAAGCAATATATGTCTTCCTTAGATGTAATGTTAGTTCTGTAATTCAGCGTTGGGTAAAACCCCATTATAATCTCCTTTGAATGCTGCTTACTTGGTAACAGCAAAGATTTTGAAATAAACATACGCACAATCAGCTTTTCCACATGCCCCGATAATCAAAACCTCTACTCAGCGCTTGCTTAATTTCTGCAGATCAGTTTTTGTACTTAATCCACCTGTTGCTTTGGTCTTCATCAGAAGCCGCTTGCACCACCTGCTGGTGAGCGACTGACAGCAGATGGAGATAATGCCTCTGTGCTCTACTGCTATTCCTGCAGCTCCCGGACGTGAAAGGGCGAATTATCTGCCGAATTTTAACCACTGAATTTGTGGAAGCGAATTTGGAAAGTGAAATAAAATGGACCGAAATTTGACTGTCGAATATTATACATCGTATTTTTTTACCGATTTAATATTTTGGAAGTGAATTCTGGAACGTGAATATGAATTATTGACTTTTTAATTATGAAAAAGGTGTGTGAAATATTTTTAATTGAATTATTCACAGCTTAACGAACAACTATATTAAATTTCTGGACCTAAAGATGCAAGCCCTGGAAATACAAGACATTAAAATGCAAGTACTGTTAATTAAATGCATTATTTTTTCAGATAGTGCTATTCAGCATGCTTTTTTGTTTCAAAGACATAAGTCATTATTTTACTTCCATATATGGTCTCCTGGTCAGGGGTTAGAGTTCGAATGAAAAGTGCCCACAGATAATCTAAAACTGACCAATATATACCAATCTGACCATTTTAAGAGACCAGTTAATACATGTCAGTTATCTTAGGCTGATTTAAGATGTTTTTAACAAGGTAATGTGCGATTCATGTACCTGGATTGTAGATGTAATACAATCCCAGTAATGTATGCTAGACAGTAGTTTGCAACATCCTGCACAACCTAACATTCAGAATCATCCTTAAGGGTCTGGGCAATTGTATCAAGCATATTTTGCTCAGTACTGCTTTTCTGGGGCGTGTTTGTGCCGTTACCTTATTTCCATAATTGCTTAAGTGAATCCAGTACTACAACAGCACAGGCAGTGTGTGCAAATAAATATAACTATCAGCACAATTAATTTTTAGTTCACCCCTGAGCATTACAGATCTTTATCTGAAAAATCCCCTGAGGTGTATTTTGAGATTAAAAGTAGTACTACAAATTCTTGTATATGGAAGAGAAATGATGAATGTGCCTTAATCGCTTATCTCACCCTGTGTTTGCTTTAGTCTCGTCAAACCCCTGAGGGAGAGTTTCTACCGCTGGATCAGCGGGAATTGGATGTGGGATTTGGAACGGGTGCTGACCAACTCTTTCTTGTCTCACCTCTCACAATATGTCATGAGATCAATTCCAATAGCCCCTTTTTCGACCTGTCTCAGCGCTCCCTCATGAATGAACAGTTTGAGATTGTCGTCATCCTAGAAGGCATTGTGGAAACTACAGGTCAGTATTGTACATTATCCCAAATTGTTAATACATTAAAAAAATTCTAAAAATAAATAAATAAATAGATAAAAATAAAAAAGAGAGAAAAGGGAGAAGTGTTGAGAAGGAACTATATCCTCAAATTCTTTTGGCTTTTTCTGCTTAACCCCACAATGTTACATCTGGTTAACAAGCTCATTTTTTGTTCATTTTTTTTCACTTTGCAAGCAGATTATGCATGTAAAATGGCAATACATTATTACATTGCTTTAAACAAAATACATTGCGTCAAAGCAACTGAACATAATTCATTAGGAAAACAGTGTGTCAATAATGCAAAATGATAGTTAAAGGCAGTTCATCATTGAATTCGGTGATGTCATCTCTGTTCAGTTAAATAGTGTCTGTGCATTTATTTGCAATCAAGTCAACGATATCGCTGTAGATGAAGTGACCCCAACTAAGCAAGCCAGAGGCAACAGCGGCAAGAGACCGAAACTCCATCGGTGACAGAATGGAGAAAAAAACCTTGGGAGAAACCAGGCTCAGTTGGGGGGCCAGTTCTCCTCTGACCAGACGAAACCAGTAGTTCAATTCCAGGCTGCAGCAAAGTCAGATTGTGCAGAAGAATCATCTGTTTCCTGTGGTCTTGTCCTGGTGTTCCTCTGAGACAAGGTCTTTACAGGGGATCTGTATCTGGGGCTCTAGTTGTCCTGGTCTCCGCTGTCTTTCAGGGCAGTAGAGGTCCTTTCTAGATGCTGATCCACCATCTGGTCTGGATATGTACTGGATCCGGGTGACTGCAGTGACCCTCTGATCTGGATACAGACTGGATCTGGTGGCTACGGTGTCCTCGGAATAAGAGAGAAACAGACAAATATTAGCGTAGTTGCCATTCTTCTAATGATGTAGCAAGTACATAGGGTGTTATGTGAAGTGTTCCCGGTTCCGGGTTAACCTAATTAATGCAGCCTAAAAATCCTTTAATGGATTTGGATATTAAAAGCATATTAGTATGTTATGTGTAAGCCAGGTTAAAGAGATGGGTCTTTAATCTAGATTTAAACTGCAAGAGTGTGTCGGCTTCCCAAACAATGTTAGGTAGGTTATTCCAGAGTTTAGGCGCCAAATAGGAAAAGGATCTGCCGCCCGCAGTTGATTTTGATATTCTATGTATTATCAAATTGCCTGAGTTTTGAGAACGTAGCGGACGTAGAGGATTATAATGTAAAAGGAGCTCATTCAAATACTGAGGTGCTAAACCATGCAGGGCTTTATAAGTAATAAGCAATATTTTAAAATCTATACGATGTTTGATAGGGAGCCAGTGCAGTGTTGACAGGACCGGGCTAAATTGGTCATACTTCCTGGTTCTAGTAAGAACTCTTGCTGCTGCATTTTGGACTAGCTGTAGTTTGTTTACTAAGCATGCAGAACAACCACCCAATAAAGCATTACAATAATCTAACCTTGAGGTCATAAATGCATGGATTAACATTTCTGCATTTGACATTGAGAGCATAGGCTGTAATTTAGATATATTTTTGAGATGGAAAAATGCAGTTTTACAAATGCTAGAAACGTGGCTTTCTAAGGAAAGATTGCGATCAAATAGCACACCTAGGTTCCTAACTGATGATGAAGAATTGACAGAGCAACCATCAAGTCTAAGACAGTGTTCTAGGTTATTACAAGCAGAGTTTTTAGGTCCTATAATAACACCTCTGTTTTTTCAATTTAGAATTTAGCAGTAAGAAATTACTCGTCATCCAGTTTTTTATATCGACTATGCATTCCATTAGTTTTTCAAATTGGTGTGTTTCCCCGGGCCGTGGAGAAATATAGAGCTGAGTAACATCAGCATAACAATGAAAGCTAACACCATGTTTCCTGATGATATCTCCCAAGGGTAACATATATAGTGTTAGTGAGTTAACTACACTATATGTGGAGTATGTGGAGTAATGTGAACAATTTTACAAAATCACTTATAAGATAATACTGATATGAATTATACTAATAAGAACACTATAATAAGCACTAAGGATTAATGAGCTGCTGGATTAATGAATAATAATCAGTTCACAAGTTAGGACCACGCCACAAACAAACTAAGAAACTGGGGAAGAGTAGAAAGAGGATGAAGGGGTCGTCGGAATGGGATGAAGGTGTCGAGGGAATGGGATGATGTTCAGGTTGATCAGGGCATCTTGAATTGAGGGCTCGGAGAGACTCAGGGTGGGGGTACCGTCTCTAGCATATATTTAGGCCAGACAATGTGGACCCCCCCGATACAACCTGATAGACATATAATGTTGGAGAAGGTTGACTAAATGGATGAGAAGGGAGGGAAGGGTGGGTTCGAGAGAATGAGACTAGCAGTGTGGTGTGACGTGGCCCGGTATATATGGAGGTTCTTAGAAGTCAGGTGATTGTTGTGGGGGCGTGCCCCCGCCCCGAACTTTAGTTAATACCAATTAACTCCATTTCACAAGCTAGGACCATGCCACAAACAAACTAAGAAACTGGGGAAGAGTACAAAGAGGATGAAGGAGTTGAGGGAATGGGATGAAGGGGTCGAGGGAATGGGATGATGGTCAGTTTGATCAGGGCATCTTGAATTGAGGGCTCGGAGAGACTCAGGGTGGGGGTACTGTCTCTAGCATATATTTAGACCAGACAATGAGGACCCCCAAAGATGGGAAGAGCTGAGTCAAGTGTGAGCTCGGAATGCCTGATCATACAGAGAGGACGCAAAGGCTGATTAGTTCAGGTGTTAAATGGTTAACGCAGGTTCTTGTTTTCGTAAGCCTTTAGAAGTATGAATGTGTGAGAATGAGAAAAGCTGGGCAATCGCAGCCAGTGGCTATTCAAAGGAATAGATGATCCCCCAAGTAGGTTTAAATGCACGTGGGGATCTGAAGAAGGAATGACTGTAAGATGTTAAGTTGTAGATTGACGGTGGGTCGGTTGATGGGAAAGGAAGCTTTGAGACAGTTCCAGGTGGAGTGGTATCCTGGAGATCATGCATGGAGCAAGGCAATTAAGAATGGCTTCTTGGAAAGCCTATTTGGTGTTTGGTCTGTGGTGTGACCGGCGAGAGACGCATTTTTTCCAGAGCCAAGTCTAACTTCTGAAATGGGAAACGAGACGAAGAGCTGGTTTACGAGATTAAGGAGTCGTGGTATAGGATTGCTTGGGGGATGAATTGTTGTTGAGTAGATTAATTGGCCTATGCATGAATTGCATAACTGCCAAACATAATCATCCCTTGTTTATGGTTTCAATTTCTACTGCATAGTCTGAGCAGATGAGCAGATTCGGACTATTCAAACCCCCAAGGATGGCTGTTATGACTATGGGATACGTTTCATAATGCTGTGGCAACTGCTCTTGACTGTGGATTGTAGGAACTGATTGGTGGAGGCTGTTCAGAATCGAACCGGCAACCACCATATTAAAGGCAGGGTAGGTAATACATGTATAAACAACTATCTTCCAAATTTGTTTAAACTTTCTATATATATCAATGCATAATTAAAATGTAAGTACTCTGATAAAAAGAGTATAAAAATCGAGTGACTCTAGACCGTTTAATCTGTATTAAACACAGCTCATTATTTCCATTTCGGGACGAAACATAGGATTGGCTTAGGCGACTGTCACTCTCTCGCAACCATGGCAACCACCCTTTTGCCACACATGACCTGCCCACTTGCGCGTGCACGTTTGATTTGAGGAAACAGCACGTTTGATTCAACAGGCACGGATCCTAGGAATACCAAAACAATGGCAGAGAAACAGCAAGCAAAATTCACAGTACCAGCCTATGCAGTTAGTGAAGGCAAACCAGGCAAAAAAAGGAAGACAGTAACAGTACAAGAAAAGGCAATGAACAAAAAGTCTTTGGATAAACAAAGAAATAAAACGCGAGTTAAAATCGGCGTGGCTTTCCAGCAAGGGCGAGAACTGAGGGAACTCAAGGGGCTGAAAAGTGATTCCTTGATGGCTTTATTTCTGCTGGACAGGTAAACCTTTCTTTTTGTATTTTGATCATACATATTTTTTTCATGAAGCATGTGTCATTAGCACACGTAGCTGCGTAATATAGCTAACATAACATTACTTAGCGAGCCATAGTAGAGGCTTTGGAAGGAGCCCAGAAGGGAGGGTGTGGAGTGAATGGAAATAATGGGCTGTCTTTAAAACAGTCGTGAGAGGTCTACAGGCACTCGATTTTTATACTTTCTTTTTCAGAGTACTTACATTTTAATTATGTATTGATATATAAATGAAGTTTAAACAAATTTGAAAAAAAAGTTTTTTATACATTTTTTTACCTACCCTGCCTTTAACTGCCGAAGTCTATTTAGGGTGTTGCATCCATATATAGTTAGATGCAGCCAGATGAGAGATGTAGATTAGTCAGAATCAGAATGAGCTTTATTGCCAGGTATGTTCACAGATACGAGGAATTTGTTTTCGTGACAGAAGCTCCGCAGTGCAACATAATGACAGTGACAGAACAAAAACACAAAATGGAATAAAAAATGTAAAAAAATACAAATAGGTAGGTAAGGAACGAAAATATACAAATTGACAATGTATGGCAGGTATATTACAATGAGCATTATGTATGTACAGGTATATTATGTGCAAAAAAATTTAAGTGTACGCTAAGTATGGTGTTAGATAAATAAGTGTATGTATATATAAATATAAAGTTTAGTGTGTTATACAGTTTTTATCAATTGTTCATTAGATGGATTGCCTGAGGGAACTAACTTTTCCTGTGTCTGTTCATTCTGGTGCTCAGTGCTCTGTAGTGTCGACCAGATGGCAACAGTTCAAAGAGGGAGTGTGCTGTATGTGAGGAGTCCAGAGTGATTTTGCGAGCCCTTTTGCTCACTCTGGATAACTACAGTTCTTGAATAGATGGGAGGGTTGAACCGATGATTCGCTCAGCAGTCCGGACTACCCTCTGTAGTCTTCTGAGGTCAGATTTAGAAGCTGAGCTGAACCAGACAGTTACTGAAGTGCGGAGGATGGATTCAATGATGGTGGTGTTGAACTGTTTCAGCAGCTCCTGTGGCAGGTTAAACTTCCTCAGCTGGTGAAGGAAGTACAACCTCTGCTGGGCCTTTTTCAGAATGGAGTCAATGTGAATGTCCCACTTCAGGTCCTGAGAGATAGTGGTGCCCAGGAGCCTGAATGACTCCACTGCAGTCACAGTGCTGTTCATGATGGTGAGTTGGGGGAGTGCAGGGGGGTTTCTCCTGAAGTCCACAATGATCTCCACTGTTTTGAGTGTGTTAAGCTCCAGGTTGTTGAGACTGCACCAGATAGCCAGCTCTTTAACCTCCTGTCTGTAAGCAGACTCGTCACCGTCCTGAATGAGGCCGATGAGTGTGGTGTCGTCTGCAAACTTCAGGAGCTTGACAGAGGGGTGTGGATATCCTCATCATGGAGGTGCAGATGAAGGTGCAACTATCTGAAGTCTTCGAGAAGGTGAAGAACGTAAGGAGACTGTGGTTGTTAGTAGGAATCCTTTGTAGCTTCCGGAGAGAGACCAACATCTTAGGCTGCTTCTGCAAACGAATGAGGCTCACAATGAAGAAGCCTCACCGGATTCATGATGGATAGGCAAGACTTGGCATTTAGTGGTATCGGCTTTGGTCGGCCAGCTCCGTGGCTTGCTAAGTGAATGAGTATTCTGTGGTTGTGATATGGTTAATGGTTTGAATGAGAGTGTCATGGAGAGAAGATAAGTTGATTTAATTCAGTCTCTTCTGCTAGTGGCCTGTTGACCATGTCAGGTTCTTGATAGGAGTGCGGAGGTGCTTTGCAAGTCAGTCTGCTGGTGTCATAGGGTTATGAGAGCAGGAGTTTCTCGCGTGGCTCCCTCACGAAAATGCACAGGTGTGACGGCGCCTGTAGACGAGAGGCAGCCCTGACAGTGGCTGAAGGAAGGGTGGAAAAAATGATGATGGGATGAAAAGATGTCTTTAAGTGGGGGGGGGGGGTTGAGGATAAGAGGATATAGGGGGGGGGGGGGGAAGGTAGGGAGAGAGCAAGGGTGGAAGAAGGGATGTTGGGATGAGAGGATATAGGAGGGGGGAGGGCAAGGTAGGGAGAGAGGAAGGGTGGAAGAAGGGATGTTGGGATGAGAGGATATAGGAGGGGGAGGAGGTAGGGAAGGTAGTGAGAGAGGAAGGGTGGAAGAAGGGATTTTGAGATGAAAGGATGTTTGTGAGTGGGGTGTGTTGCAAGATGCAAGGAGGGAGGGGGAGAACGGAAAGAGGTTTGGAAATAGAATTGAAGGTTGAAGGAGACTACCTGGTCTGTGTGAGCAAGCACTATAGAACATGCAATGCTCAATAGGTCACTTAATCGCAGGAAGCCCCACCTTCTGAATGAATGAGCCGAATAGTAAATCAGCGTGTCACTGCAGCTGCCGTTAGAAGCTTCCCGGTTGCTATTGAAACAGTCAGCAGTCTTAGACATGCACTTAGGACTGCGCTTTCACACTGACTGATCTAGCCTGAATAAGATAACAGTGCTGTTGTTAGCTGCGGGATGTCCGCCTGAGGCGCCACCGTGGTGTAGACTTGTAGTCAAGACCGACTAAACCGAGACCAAGACACTACCAAGACCAGAGGGTATCGAGACCAAGACAAGACCAAGACCAAGACCAAGACAGACCAAGTCAAGACCAAGACAAAGTTGAGACCAAGACCGAGACCAAGTCGAGACCGGAGGAAAAAAAACAGACTAGTGTTGAAGCTAAGCAATAACTTGTATGAATTCAAGAACAGCAGCATACTAGGGTTCAGCCGCAGTTTACATATTAGACGGTATTACTTCAACTACACAGGCAGAACAATACAGAGACAGACCATGACATGTGTGTGACTGTTAGCTCTGTAAATAATTTGCAGACTGGGTGAGATCAACTATGTGTAGCAATTGCATGACGGCTGTTACTGCACTATTAGAGGATTGAGACTCCCTTAACTTTTGTGTACCGTTGAGGACTGACATGACTGGTACTGACTGGTTCATCTGACAAAACATCAAACAGCTCCAACACCATCTTGCTCCTCCAACAACTGTCTAAAGAATGAGAAATATGTAACCAATTGAAATTATACTTAATGTGTAGATGAAATCGTAACATCAAATTAAAGATACACAATTATAAACTTGGATTAGGCCTAATGTTTCGTCAACACAACGGAGATATGCAGATGATATTTAAAAGACCATTTATTTAACATCATCTTAAATACAATACTGTAATCAAACACACACACACACACACACACACACACAGATATCAAAGACACAAATTCATCTAAACAAATGCAAAATACAAATACGAAATATTAATACATCAAAAACTGTACATCAAATTGTACATTAATAAGAATAAGAGCTTATAAGATTCTGATATCTTGATGTCTGCAGTGGCATGTTATTATAACACACTGTCAATGAAATCAAACATGTTGTTCAGTGGTGCAAGAACCATAGAACATAGATACCATAGACAAAGAACAGATTGATAAACTAATACATCAAAAACTAGAATGAAAGGCATACTATATCATGTGCGCAGAACCAGTGTGGATATTAAAATTAGAACCAGAGTGGATTAGCTGAAAAGAACATATTATTCTATGGTTAGGGAACCAGTGTGAATTTTATTGAGGGGATCTGAGTCCATTCACTGGAAAGATTCCAGGTCTAAAGGAAGCAAGATAGATCTAAATCCTCATTTAGATCTTGAGGGTCCAGTGTGTCCACTGTATGGATCCAGAGAGTAGGGCTATGGGATGGCTAATTGAAGACACCCGCCCTCACGCACCTGTGTGTGCTTTAAAGCAGTGGTTGATTACACTTCAGGAAAATTAAAAATTGCAACATCTTATGGCCTAGCCGTGCACGGTGGGGTCGCATTAGAATGCCTCCTCTACTAAAAACTCTCTCAACTGGGGCAGAAGAGGCAGGAACAGAGAGAACATTCAAGGCAACATTGTGTAGATTGGGGAAACGCTCTTTGTTTTTTGACCAAAAGGTCAGTGCATCACAGTCACAGTCATTTATGCTGTCTAGGTACTTGCTTATTTGTGCATTAATGCTCGAGTTCTGGGTTGTGCCACGTTGCAACTTAAAAGCCTAGTAGCGTGAAAGAAGACGCTGATGTTTCAGGGGCGGCGGTGAGTCACTATGCGATTCTTCTGTGTCTTCTGCGTCTTCTGCTATCGGTGCTGCAGTTGCATCTCTGTCTACCTCTGTGATCAAAAGGTCTGGAAAAAGGTACACACACACACACACAAACACACACACACAAGACAGGATTAGACAGGATGCTGCTAGTGACAATATAAAAACAATTACCGTAATAATAGCAACATCAACAATAATAATAATAATAATAATATAGCCACCTGTTAATGATTTTTTAAGGTCATCTCTGAACCTCTTCAGGGCTGGACCGGTTTCACCATTTTGGACATCTAAATCTACCCAACCCAATCCAAACTGGGGGTCAAGCATGGTGGCAAGAAAGTAGATGCGATGGTTAAATGGTTGCTCCGGATCTCCCTCGTCCATGTTGATCCTTCTGAAAATTCCTGAGAACCTCTTCTCTAAAGACTTTTTCATTGCTCTGACTATTGTCACAATCTGCGGCAGGTGCAATTCCATCTTGATGAGATGCGTGCGTAAGTCCAGAACGGTGGGGACCACCATGCTGATGGTAACTACAGTGTCTCCTTCCGTGAGGTCTGTTGCCTCAGAAAATGGCTCAAGCAAAGCACAAAGGTCGTTCAGCTGAGCCCATTCTCGGGTTGAAAACACTAAATTTTCTGTGTCACTGCACATTTCTGTGATGCCCCGGTGGTCAAGTGTGGTGAGAGCCTTTAACTGCTTGTAGGTGCTATTCCAGCGGGTGTTGTTTGCTGCTGGGATAGACTTATTAGAGCCAAAGTGGGCCTCAAACATGTCCCTATGCTTGCTACTGCTGTGCAGCAGAGTTGTGAATTTGCTGGCCTTGGCAATGGCTCTAGCTATTGCCTTTACCTCTTTCATCCCGTCATTGATAACGAGTTGCAGCGAGTGGGCGAAGCAAGAAAGACGTTCACCCGACGATGACCATGGCTCTACATCTTCTGCATCCTCCCACATCGTTTCATCATCGAGGTCATCGCTGCTGTCACCTTCAGGCTGCTCTACTTCTGGCATCCTCACTTTAAAGGCCCGCTTCATATTGGACGCATTATCCGTCAGAATGTAGCTTATTTTATGGCCAACGCCATACTCCTCAACAATGTTGTCAAATGCTGAGGCGATTCGTTCCCCACAGTGCTTCCCTGTGAAACGCCTACAGTCTAGCAAAAATGATTTTAAACTGTAAGAGTCCTTGTCCTTGCAGGCAACATGAGCGGTAACTCCCAGGAAGGACCGAAGCCTCCGGTCAGACCAGAGGTCTGTTGTTATTGCAACATTTGACTGGACTTCCAGGGCTTTGATTATATCACCCTTAACTTTAGTGACAAGGTGAGGTATCCACTTCTCTGTCAAGCTGGTCCTAGACACAGGAGTGTATTTGCTATCCAGGACATTCAGGAAGCGTCTAAAATGTGGATTTTCAACAACAGACAGGGGGAGAGAGCATCCAACCACAAGGTCCTGGAGGATGGACTGGGTGATGGCCTGTTGCCTGGCTGAATTTGGGGAATATAAGTGGACCCTTTGAGCAAATGATGAAATTTGAGGCTGTGTGGGGTCAGCTATTGTCATTGATGCTGCAGATCCTGCTTTGTACTCCAAGTACCTACAAAATAGGGGGAAATGAATCTGTAAGACATCTGTTTCTATTTAACTACAACAAACTACTGTATCTTACAAGTACAGTGACATTACATCTATGTGTACAGTCTAAACATCAGGGCCCGTATTCACAAATAATTTTAAGGCTAAAAGTACCTCCTAACTGGCAAATTTAGGAGCAACTCCTGGGTTTTCGATTGGATAAAAGCCTGGATAAAGGCAGCCAATGTCTAGTCAGGAAAGTTTTGATTGATGGGAGTATTAGCCAACTAAAATCGATTGCAGTGATAGACAGTTTATGCAAGCATATTCGTCAAATTCAAGTGCGCAAAGTTTTCGTTCATTTATGAAGTCTATAGTAATCGATTGGCGAGTTCACGCGTGTGATCATAGGTAACTAAATCTATGGCCGTGAACTTGGCAATCGTCTACTATGGACTTTGACCGAAAACAGGATGTAAATACAGGTATGTGCACTGGCTGAATTAACTTAATTTTTATCCATATCTTTCACATCTACTGCAGTCAGATTCACCGCGTTCACTCTGAAGGAATCACTCACATTGCCATTGGCTGTGCACTTGTAATGACACATCAAGGATGTTAAGAGGCTAAAAGCAGGTTTAAAACTTGCCCTATTGAAGTCAACAGGGTGCAAATTTTAAAAGGAGGATAACATGATGTAGGCAACACCGATTTTTGTCGTTGTTCTCTGTATTGACAGCACTCCAAATGAGCTCAATGTTAAAATTGACCGGAGTTCTCCTTTAAGAGCAGGATCCGACAGTTTTGTCGCTATGGTTACACACACACACTGTTGGCGGTGCACTCAAAGTCATCTGTCAGTTGTGCAGTTACCCAAAATCTCCTGAATGAAGTTAAAACCCATCATGTCACTGATGTGTTTTTTAAATCAAGTGATCAAAGTGCTCGTTGCCTATGCGATCATTGGCGCGGATAAAGTTTTCTCGTGTGGCTCGCAGCCTCGCGCACACACCGCACAGTCGTCACTCGAACGCACCCTTCAATCCATTGCGGATACTCTCTGTTCTGGTGAAATCACGAAACAATGCACACAAACGTGTCTCTGCTTGATATACAACCACTGATGAACATAATCGGTTTTGATGAGGGAAAAAAAAACTATACGAGAAAAAAAAAAACCTATACGCGTGCAGATTAGAAACTAGAACCTCTGACACGATTGGCGAAAGTTCTACCACTGGACCATTAAGAAATACATTATTCAAATAGGCGAAACGAGTCACACGAAAATTCTCAGCACTTATATATAAGTATATTAGGCTAACGTTACATCTCATTAAACGACAACCTAAACCCCATGTAGCCTACTATTTAAATCGATTGCTGGACAGTGGACATCGTAATGTTATTGTACATATATCTGATATTGCCCCTCCGTATATTAACCAGGCCCACGTATTAATGACGTTCTGTATCCGCCACTGACATAAACATACATGTCCCTAAATAACTTACCACACAAGAACACATGATAAAAAACAACAATAATTCAGCAGATAAATTATCTGTTTGGTCATGGGAGGTTGGAAAGGTTTTACCTCAAAGAGTTTGAAATGGGTAACGTTAGATAGCTTACCTTTCCCTGTGTTTACGCTCCAGGTGTCTGGTGAATGTTGAGGTGGTCCCGGCTGTCTCTGTCAAGCAGACTTTGCAGAATCTACATTTCGCCGAATGCTTCTTTTTATTTGACGATGCGCAGAAGAACTCATTGTGTTCTACGAAAGCAAATTTTATGACCAAGGAATTCGCTGACATACTACTGACTGACTATAGATGCTGGATCTGTGCTCTTTACGCTTTACGCTACACTCACTGAGGCATAATGTTATGGATGGATGAGCGCCAACGGCTGCGTCACAAAAAAATACATGCATGTGATTGGCTGCATTTGAAGGGCACGAAATAAATAATAATGTTACATTATCGAACGTTGTGTAGTCGTGGATTTTGTTGTGTATTGCTAAATCCCACGACCACTATGTCGGTCTGAGACAACGAGACCTAGACAAGACCGAGAGGTCCGAGACCAAGACAAGACCAAGACCAAAGACCGTCGAGGCCGTGACAAGACCGAGACCACGTAAAAGTGGTCTCGAGACCGGTCTCGAGACCAAGACCGGTCTCGAGACATACATCACTACCGTGGTGGTGTGGTTGGCTGCGGGCTCTTCGCTGAGGCGCTGCCTTGGTGGTGTGCTTGTTAACTGTATGACCGTTCGCCTGAGGCTCTGCTGTGGTGGTGCTGCTGTAGCTGAATGACCGTTTCACCTGAGGCGCTGCTGGTGGTGCTGTTGTAGCTGTATGATCGTTTTGCCTGAAGCACTGGTGGGGCTGCTGTTGTAGCTGAATGACCGTTTTGACTGAGGCGCGGCTGGCAGTGCTGTTGTAGCTGAATGATCGTTTCGCCTGAGGCGCTGGTGGTGGTGCTGTTGTAGCTGTATGATCGTTTCGCCTGAAGCACTGGTGGCAGTGCTGTTGTAGCTGAATGACCCTTTTGCCTGAAGCGCTGGTGGGGCTGCTGTTTTAGCTGTATGATCGTTTCGCCTGAGGCGCTGGTGGCGGTGCTGTTGTAGCTGTATGATCGTTTTGCCTGAAGTGCTGGTGGCGGTGCTGTTGTAGCTGAAGGATTGTTTCACCTGAGGTGCTGGTGGCGGTGCTGTTGTAGCTGTATGATCGTTTCGCCTGAAGTGCTGGTGGGGCTACTGTTGTAGCGGAATGATCGTTTCACCTGAGGCGCTGCTGTTGTAGCTGCATGATCATTTCGCTTGAGGTGCTGCTGGCGGTGCTGTTGTAGCTGCATGATCGTTTCACCTGAGGTGCTGCTGGTGGTGCTGTCATAGCTGAATGATCGTTTCACCTGAGGCGCTGCTGGCAGTGCTGTTGTTAACTGCAGGCTCGACCGCTGAGGCACTGTATTGGTGTTGCTGCTGTTAGCTGTGTGGTCATCCACCTGAGGTACCGCCGTGGTGGTGGTGGTGATAGCTGCGGATTTAAAAATGCTATTTGAGGAGAAGTAACAACATTATGACACGGTGGATGTCAGATTTGTTAGAGATAATAAGAAACACAGGGCCATATTCCTGTAAACAGCTGAAGTTAGGGTGGAAAAAAGGATGTTGGGATGAAAGGATGTTTATGAGTGGGGTGTGTTGCAAGATGCAGTGAATCAGAATGAGCTTTTATTGCCAGGTATGTTTACACATACGAGGAATTTGTTTTCGTGACAGAAGCTCCGCAGTACAACAGAATGACAGCGACAGAACATAAAACACATAATAAAAGAATATAAAAATACAAAAAATACAAATAAGTAGACAAGGAATGACAATATACAAATTGACAATTGTAGGCAGGTATATTACAAAAATGCAGTTATGTATGTACATGTATATTATGTGCAAAATTTAAGTGTATACTAAGTATGTGTGTTACATAAATTAAGTGTTTGTGTATATAAATATAAAGTGTAGTGTGTTCAGTGTGTATCAGCTGTTCATAAGATGGATTGCCTGAGGGAAGAAACTGTTCCTGTGTCTGGTCGTTCTGGTGCTCAGAGCTCTGTAGCGTCGACCAGATGGCAACAGTTCAAAGAGGGAGTGTGCTGGATGTGAGGAGTGATTTTAACAGCCCTTTTGCTAACTCTGGATAAGTACAGTTCTTGAATAGATGGGAGAGTTGAACCGATGATTCGCTCAGCAGTCCGGACTACCCTCTGTAGTCTTCTGAGGTCCGATTTAGAAGCTGAGCTGAACCAGACAGTTACTGAAGTGCAGAGGATGGATTCGATGATGGTGGAGTAGAACTGTTTCAGCAGATCCTGTGGCAGGTTAAACTTCCTCAGCTGGCGAAGGAAGTACAACCTCTGCTGGGCCTTTTTCACAATGGAGTCAATGTGAATGTCCCACTTCAGGTCCTGAGAGATAGTGGTGCCCAGGAACCTGAATGACTCCACTGCAGTCACAGTGCTGTTCATGATGGTGAGTGCGGGGAGTGCAGGGGGGTTTCTCCTGAAGTCCACAGTCATTTCCACTGTTTTGAGCGTGTTAAGCTCCAGGTTGTTGAGAGTGCACCAGACAGCCAGCTCTTTAACCTCCTGTCTGTAAGCAGACTCGTCACCGTCCTGAATGAGGCCGATGAGTGTGGTGTCATCTGCAAACTTCAGGAGCTTGACAGAGGGGTCCTTAGATGTGAAGTCATTAGTGTACAGGGAGAAGAGCAGTGGGGAGAGAACACGGCCCTGGGGAGCTCCGGTGCTGATTTTACGGGTGCTGGATGTGTATTTTCCCAGCCTCACTAGCTGCAGTCTGTCAGGAAGCTGTTGATCCACTGACAGACGGAGGTGGGCACGGAGAGCTGAGTTAGTTTGGGCAGGAGGAGGTTTGGCATGATCATATTAAAAGCCGAGCTGAAGTCCACAAACAGGATCCTCACATAGGTCCCCGGTCTGTCTAGGTGTTGCAGAACATAATGCAGTCCAATGTTTACTGCATCGTCCACAGACCTGTTTGCTCTGTAGGCAAACTGAAGAGGATCTAGCAAGGGTCCAGTGATGTCCTTCAGGTGGGCCAGCACCAGTTTTTCAAATGACTTCATGACTACAGACGTTAGAGCCACAGGTCTGTAGTCATTTAGTCCTGTAATTTTGGATTTCTTTGGGATGGGGATGATGGTGGAGCGTTTGAAGCATGAAGGGACTTCGCACAGCTCCAGCGATCTGTTGAAGATCTTTGTGAAGATGGGGGCCAGCTGGTCAGCACAGGATTTCAGACAGGCTGGTGTAACACAATCTGGGCCTGGTGCTTTTTTCCTTTTCTGCTTCCGGAAGACCTGGCGCACCGCATCCTCACTGATCTGTATTGCAGGTGTGGGGGAGAGGGGGGATGCAGGAGGTGTGAATGGTGAGAGTGCTTGATTGGAGAGGTGTTCAGGATGGGTTGCAGGAGCTGTTAATGGTGTGAACGGTTGTTTGGAGAGGCATTCAGGGTTGGTTGCAGGAGTTGTTATTGGTGTGAACGGTTGTGTGGAGAGGTGTTCAGGGCAGGTGATGGGTGTTCTTTCAAACCTGCAGTAAAACTCGTTCAGATCGTCTGCCAGTCGTTGATTTTCCACAGTGCTGGGGGGTGGTGTCTTGTAATTGGTGATCTTCTTTAGACTTTTCCACACTGATGCTGAGTCGTTCGAAGTGAACTGAGTCCTTATTTTTTCAGAATAATTCCTCTTTGCCACTCTGATCTCCTTTTCCAGTGTGTATTTAGCCTGTTTATACAAGACATTGTCCCCCTTCCTGTAAGCATCTTCTTTGGCCTGACGGAGCTGTCTGAGTTTTGCAGTGAACCACGGTTTGTCATTGTTGTAATTTAGTTGAGTCTTGGTAGGAATACACATATCCTCACAGAAACTGATATATGATGTTACGGTCTCTGTGAGTTCGTCCAGATCGGTGGCAGCAGCTTCAAAAACACTCCAATCAGTGAGGTCAAAACAAGATTGTAAATCCTGCTCTGCTTCATTAGTCCATCTTTTTACAGTCCTTAATACAGGTTTAGCTGATTTTAGTTTCTGCCTGTAGGTCGATATAAGATGAACCAGAAGGTGATCAGAACGTCCCGAAGCTGCTCGTGGAACGGAGTGATATGCATCCTTTATTGTGGTGTAACAGTGATCCAATATATTACTGTCTCTGGTGGGACATGTAACATGCTGTCAGTATTTTGGCAGTTCACGGGAGAGATTGGCTTTATTAAAGTCCCCGAGAATGATTAAAACAGAGTCCGGGTGTTGTTGTTCTATCTCTGTGATGTACTCAGCGAGTTTCTGTAAAGCCAGACTTACTTGCGCTTGCGGAGGGATGTAAACACTAACCAGAATGAGCGAGTGAAACTCCCGCGGCGAATAGAACGGCTTGCAGTTGACAAACTGCATTTCTAGATCAGGGCAGCACATCTTCTTTAACACAATTACATCTGTACACCACCATTCATTGATGTAAAAGCATGTCCCGCCGCCGCGCGATTTCCCCGTTGATTCTGCGTCGCGATCCGCTCTAAACAGCTGAAAGCCTGGCAGATGGAGCGCGCTGTCCGGTATGGCGTCATTCAGCCAGGTTTCCATGAAACACAGAGCAGCAGAGTGTGTGAAATCCTTATTTGTCCGAGAAAGCAGAAGGAGTTCGTCCGTTTTGTTGGGTAGAGAGCGTAGATTTGCCAGATGGATGCTAGGCAACGGCGTTCGAAATCCGCGCTTCCTGAGTCTGACGAGCGTGCCAGCTCGCTTTCCCCGCCTGCGCGTCCTGAAGCGTTTGATCAGCGCCGCTGCTCCTCCGATAACAATATTCAGTAAAACGTCTGAATAATTGAAATCCGGAAAAACATCTTGTGGTGCGTTCTGCCGAATGTTCAGCAGTTCATCCCTGGTGAAACTGATTGCAGGAATATAACTAAAGACAGGACAAACTAACAAAAAGACAAAAACATATGCAGAGCACGTCACGGAGGCAGCCATCCTGTACCGGCGCCAAGTCATATATGTGAGAGAGGGAGGTTGGGAGGTAGAGAATGAAAAGAAGATTTAAATAGAATTGGAGGTTGAAGGGAGACCGGCTGGTCTGCATGAGTGAAGACTAAAGAATACACAAGACGTGTCACTCCTTTAGTTTTGAATGGCGTGAGGGACGGTGAATGGGCATCTGGAATTTAGAAGTAGCTGTAGAGAATTATTAGAAAACATGGAGCCGTATTGCTGATTGTTGTCTATTTACTTATTAAGCCATACCAGCATATGAGGCTATATGTCATGGCAAAAATCAGTTAATACATAAAATCAATCCGTGCACAAGTCTTTAATACATACGAGTCAAGGGGGAACAATTTAGACTGTTCAGTTTGACCAGCCTGCGTGTCTTTGGGCTGTGAGCCGTATTGCTGTAATCAGCTGAAAAGAAGGTTATAGGAATGGATGTTGGAATAAAAGGATGTTTGAGTGGAGTTTTATGAATGAACTGTGAGCATAGAGAAGAGATATAAGGTTGAATGAGTGCAGGTGGAATTACGTCTTGCCTGCCGCTAGGGGGGCGCTGCTGTTTGATGCTGTGGAGGAGAATTCCCGTGACGTCACGTGTGACAGAGAGTGGAGTTGCCGGAAGTGCTGAGGGCTCAAAGTGCGAACTTGGCCCGCGGATCTCACTGACGAAGAGCAAGGAGGCCGGGAACGGCTCAGAATCTGCCTGAGATGAGCAGATGAGCAGGGCGCTCGTGGCCCAGAATGTGCGCGATCGAACGCGACCGCTCTGAAAGACACTGTGATCGGAATGATGAGAGGTGATCGACGAGTGTCGTCAGTGAAATTGAATCAAACAGCACTCCTTCGAGACAACGAGACTAGCAGTGCAGTGTGCCGTGGCCCGGTATATATGGAGGTTCTTAGAAGTTAGGTGATTGTTTGGGCGTGCCCCCGCCCCGAACTTTAGTTAATACCAATTAACTCCATGTTGTGTGCGTTCGCTCGAACTGATTTGATTAAATCAAAACAGGGACGACAATAGGTGAGCACCAGCCAATGAGATTGTCTATTGCGCATTAGCTCCACCCACTACCGGAAAACCCGGCAGTTCTTAAACGATGAGGAATTCCAAAGGAACACTGTTATTTTGACAAGAAAATACAAAAAAGAATATTGCTTACATATAGCGCGTCAATTCTCTCTCTCTCTCTCTCTCTCTCTCTCTCTGCGTGTGTGTGTGTGTGTGGAGAAGGGTATAACTGCAGACCGGAGATCTCCAAATAGGGGCGGGAACTCCAAAATGGGGTGGGAGCTCCAAAATAGGGCATGGCTTCCTCCCATTGAGAGACAGGCGCATGACACTTATGCACAATTTTTCCCCCAATCCACTTCAGTGCAAACTCCACCCCACAACAGCTTAAGTCATTTGTGCATTAATGCGTATTGGAGACGCGAACCATTTAAAACGATTCAGTTCGATTTGGTGAAATGGTTCAAAAAGATCCGGTTACATCGAATGATTTGTTCGCGAACCGGATATGACAAACTGCTTTGTTTTGAACTCTCTCTCACAACAGACACGGAAGAGAAGACAATGCTGAATAAAGTCGTAGTTTTTGCTATTTTTGGACCAAAATGTATTTTCGATGCTTCAAAATATTCTAACTGACCCTCTGATGTCACATGGACTACTTCGATGATGTTTTTCTTACCTTTCTGGACATGGACAGTATACCGTACACACAGTTTCAATGGAGGGACTGAGAGCTCTCGGACTAAATCTAAAATATCTCAAACTGTGTTCTGAAGATAAATGGAGGTCTTCCTGGTTTGGAATTATTAATGACATAATTTAGATTTTTGGGTGAACAATCCCTTTAACCAGTGAAATTGACTGAATGGCAGGATTGGCGCTGAATAGTGTGGTAAAGAAAGTTTCAGTTCAGGAAATAAACAATAAATAAGATTATGTGATATGAGACTCACTGCACAATGGCACCTTTTTAGTTAGACCCAGCATCAGTACCCCCTCCTAGCCTGCTAATTTCGTGTTCCGGGATAGCCCTGTTGCTTGGAATAAAACCATAGAGTAAAATCTTTCCCCTCCTCTGGGACGGCTCCTGAGTGATTCCCGTTTACATCATGATGCAGAGGTTCAAACTTAGGTCCAAACATCATTGGCCACAAGCTTTGGCTTCTACTCTAAATGAGAATATTTATTTCTATAGCATATTTAGAGTGAAACTCTCGCTAAGTCAGAGAGTGTTCGGCGAGTGAAAATATATGTGTGCTTAATTTATACTTAGCCTCCAACCTACACACTGGCGAATAAAATCTGAGAATTTATTAGCCATTGGCTAATATTAGACATAATTTTGTCACCTGAGCATCACAGCAGCTGGGTTATTAGGTTTTTTAGCTGCTATTACTTTAAGAGCTGGTACTGCTGAACATGAAATGGATCTGACATGCATCTTTTTCCCAATTTATGACCCACTTCAGGTCTTAAAGTCTGTACTTATGAGCTGACAAGTTGAATCGGGTGTGTTCGATGAGGTAGACAGTTCTGAGAGACATGTTCTTAAATGTGACTCATATATAACAAATACTTAGATACATGCACAGTTTTAAGGCAGCTTGAGGTGGCTTTTTGGTAACTTCATCGTGCCTTGATGAGATGACATAGGCAGGCATGGGCTTTTGCGCTTTTAGGGAGCACAGTTTTAAAATTAAATTGAACCTTATTTCAATATTATTTATTACGTCATTTTTCACCATGTCATGTATCACTGCAATATCTAGAAGTAAGCTGTAATAATGAATGTTTCATCATGTTTCATTTATCTGACAAATAATTTTGTATTGTAGTGTCAGGGGAGTCATGCACTGATTATTTTTGTGGTGATTCACTCTGAAGGCATCAAAACTATGAATTAACACATGTGGAATTATATATGGAATTATATACATAACAAAAAAGTGTGAAACAACAAAAAATGTCATATTCTAGGTTCTTCAAAGTAGCCACCTTTTGCTTTGATTACTGCTTTGCACACTCTTTGCATTCTCTTGATGAGCTTCAAGAGGTAGTCACCTGAAATGGTCTTCCAACAGTCTTGAAGGAGTTCTTAGCACTTGTTGGCCCTTTTGCCTTCTGTCTGCGGTCCAGCTCACCCCTAAAACCATCTCGATTGGGTTCAGGTCCGGTGACTGTGGAGGCTAGGTCATCTGGCGCAGCATCCCATCACTCTCCTTCTTGGTCAAATAGCCTTTGATGCCTTCGTGAAATTGTGTGACTCTACAATTTCATAGTCAAGAAAATAAAGAAAACTCTTTGAATGAGAAGGGGTGTCCAAACTTTTGGTCTGTACTGTATATATATATATATATATATATATATATATATATATATATATATATATATATATATATATATATATATATATATATATATATATATATATATTTCAACTACTACATAAAAATAAAAAAATTATTAAAAAATTCTTGAATTTCATCAAGCATCAAGGATTCTGACTTTGGAAGGTCTTTACATTTATTTCCTTGTTCAACAGCTTGTATTATATTCATATATTGTCTTTCTTTTCTTTCTAATATGAATCTATGGCTTACGTTTTAGGGATGACATGCCAGGCGCGAACTTCCTACACAGAGGATGAAGTTTTGTGGGGTCACCGCTTCCTACCTGTCATGTCGCTGGAGGAGGGATTCTTCAGGGTGGACTACTCTCAGTTCCACAACACGTTTGAGGTGCCTACTCCTCCATACAGTGTGAAAGAGCAAGATGAAAAGTCCTCCCTGCCCTCCCCTGGTCCTGTACTGTCGCCCACGTTGCTTGACGATCATAGTCGCAGAGAGCGCATCTTTTCTTTAGATGGGGTTCCTCACACCGATGAACCCATGTCCAGATTACCCAGTAAATTCCAGCGAATGAGCTCCAAGAATGGAAAAGAAGTCCTCAAAACTGGAAGCACGCAGGCACCAGAAAAGGCATCGAGCACAGGTGACCTGCCCCTCAGGGTGCTCGGGTCCCTTGTGGGTCAAGCAGATGTGGAAAATCATCTCCAGCTCAAACTTCTTAAGCTGGGTTCAGAGACCCACACCCAGTCGGCAGGAGAACTGCAGCATCACAGACTGGTCCCAATACCTGCTCTGGTCCCAGGGCCAAGCCTTAATCCATTGCCTGCATCCAGTGCCCGACCAGAGGACAACCTGCCCCTAAAATTACGCAGAATGAATGCAGACCACTGAATGGGTATTTATTTCTCACACAGAGATGAACATTAAGACTTAGAAGGTAGAGATAATTCTTAATATCATTTAATATGGAATATTTATTTAAAATTATTATAATGTGATTCTTCTCTATGCCTATGGAAGTGCCAAATCCCTTCAATTAAACTCACTGCTTTGCCCTCAATAATATGAGTATTGTAGATTTTCCGAATTCAATTTGAATTCAAATATGCTTCAGCTATTTTTAAACGATTAAGCAACTTTATAGTATGAACACAAAATATCAAGTGCATTTATTTATACAGTATAAGTTATCAAGTATTTATTTAGAGGAACTTTTATTATTGTACAGGCTTTAAATGTGTAAGGCTCTATTTATATATATATATATATATATATATATATATATATATATATATATATATATAAAAGTGAAATAACTTATGAAATAACTATTAAAGTGAAATAACTGAACATAATTATAGGAGCCTGATAAAAATCCTAATTTTAGATGAAAATTTCAGATGGCACTTAGAGGCTTTTGCATCTGAACTCTTCATACATACATTATATATATATATATATATATATATATATATATATATATATATATATATATATATATAAATACAGTACAGACCAAAAGTTTGGACACACCTTCTCATTCAAAGAGTTTTCTTTATTTTCATGACTATGAAAATTGTAGAGTCACACTGAAGGCATCAAGGGCTATTTGACCAAGAAGGAGAGTGATGGGGTGCTGCGCCAGATGACCTAGCCTCCACAGTCACCGCACCTGAACCCAATCGAGATGGTTTAGGGGTGAGCTGGACCGCAGACAGAAGGCAAAAGGGCCAACAAGTGCTAAGCATCTCTCGGGGAACTCCTTCAAGACTGTTGAAAGACCATTTCAGGTGACTACCTCTTGAAGCTCATCAAGAGAATGCCAAGAGTGTGCAAAGCAGTAATCAAAGCAAAAGGTGGCTACTTTGAAGAACCTAGAATATGACATATTTTCAGTTGTTTCACACTTTTTTGTTATGTATATAATTCCATATATAATTCCACATGTGTTAATTCATAGTTTTGATGCCTTCAGTGTGAATCTACAATTTTCATAGTCATGAAAATAAAGAAAACTCTTTGAATGAGAAGGTGTGTCCAAACTTTTGGTCTGTACTGTATATATATTTGTGTGTGTATATATATATATATATATATATATATATATATATATACTTTAAAATTCATATTTATTGGCACCAATGTGTTATAAAAAACATTGAAATATTAACTGAAATAACTTTATTTCTTTGTCAAAATTGTTTTTCTTCTTTTCAGAACATTTTCAAATGTTTCTTATATTATTTCATTGGAAGACATAGTGCAAAGATTGAAAATGATTGTGCATTTAAATCAACAATTCTGACTATTTTAATAATTTGATTATTAATTTCTACAAAACAGTGCAATAAAACTTCAAAAGCATTATTTTGTTATTCCTGACTGGCATCTACAAGTATGTAAGTTATAGTGCTCACTGCCCAGACAAGCAATCTAAGAAATGAAACATTTAGCATGTAATTGAACCTTTCAGTCAGGGATTTTGCATTATGTCCCATCTATGTTTAGGGCCAGAGACCTGTGCATCCTCTACAGCTAACACTAATTAATATCTCCTTGGAAACCTTGTGATCTTTACCTCAGGCAGTGGGCGGAAATGAATCTAATCGAATTTGCCTCCAAGAAAGAATAACCCATGGACATTCCATAAACTGCCATTACTCCTAATTAGATGGATGGAGGTTCTTCTAAAATTGTTCACTACCAATGCAATTCATTTTTAAGGAAACACAGTAGTGCCCAGAAATGTGGAAAAATAGAACAGTTTACTCAGTACTCAGCAAGGCCATGCATTTAATTCCCATTAATGCAAATCATAAGCAAGAACTACATACTGTACAAGAATATACATTTTATTTATTTATTTATTTACCTTTATTTTACCAGGAAGTCTCATTAAGATCAAAAATCTCTACATACTACATGCTACATACAAGATAGCAGCCATACATAAACACAACATAGCTAAAAACATACACACATCCAATCATTCAAAAATCATTCAAATACAAGGACCTCTCAAGAAAAACAACTACATGTCTCCATCACATTTTTTATGATGGTCTTAAATGCATTAATTGATATACACGTTTCTAGTTTAAGATCTTTTTGCAAATTATTCCATGCCCATGGTGCATAGTATGAAAATGCAGTTTCCCCCAAATCTGTCCAAACCCTAGGTACATTAAAAAGCAACCACTTGGAGGAGCATAGCTCATAACTAGCAGAAATGAGACAGAGAAGGGTTCAGAGGTAAGCTGGAAGTTTACCTAGCATGGCTTTATATATAAAAATATACCGATGTTTTCTGCGGGTGATCAGTGCTGTCCAACCCACCAGATCATAAAGAATGCAATGATTAGTCAGGGACTTTGCATTTGTAATAAAGCGCAGAGACGCATGATACACTGAATCAAGGCTCCGTAAGACAGAGGAAGGAAGCTGCGTGCATATATAATATGTCACCATAATCAATCACAGACAGAAAAGTAGCTTCCACAAGTTTTTTTTTGGCATTAAAAGTAAAGCTAGATTTATTTCTAAAATAAAAGCCAATCTTTATTTTAAGCTTCTTAACTAGATTAGCAATATGTACATTAAATATAAGTTTGTCGTCTATCCATATACCCAAGTACTTGTACGTGGGTACCCTTTCAATGGATTTACCATCAAACGTAAAAATGCTAAGATCATCAAGAAACTGTAGGCAGGTTTTTTCTGAGGATTTAAAACCAATTTTAAATTAAGCAGAGCAGTTTGTAATGACTGAAATGCAGTCTGAAGCTCTTCCACAGCCTGTGTTATGGAAGGAGCATATGTATAAATGACAGTGTCATCAGCATAAAAGTGTACTTTTGCTTGAACGTCCTTACCTAAATCATTTATAAAAATAGAGAAAAGAATAGGTCCCAAAATAGACCCCTGGGGGATCCCTTTAGATATCCCAAGAAACTCAGATTTGTGGCCCTCTGCATGGACACACTGAGTTCGATCTACAAAATAGTTTCTAAACCATTTAACAGCATTAGGACAAAAACCCACATCCTTAAGTTTGTTCAGCAACAATTCATGATCTACAGAATCAAACGCCTTGGATAGATCTACAAATAAAGCAGCGCAATGCTGTTTTCTGTCCAAGGCACAAATAAGATCATTTATCACCACCATAGCAGCAGTAATGGTACTGTGACCAGTTCTAAAACCAGATTGAATTTTTTTAAAAATATTATTATCAAATAAGAACTGTTTTACCTGTAAATTTACTTGGGATTCAAGGATCTTAGCCAGGATCGAGAGTTTGGAGATTGGACGGTAATTATTTAACTTTGAGTGGTCCCCGCCTAAATAAGGGGAAAACATAAGCAGCTTTCCAGATTTGGGGTATTGAATTGGACATAAGACTCAAATTAAAAATGTGAGTAATAGACTCAGCAATAACATCTGCCGCCACCTTTAGAAGATAAGGATCCAGATTGTCAGGACCTGCAGATTTTTTGTGGTCAATGCCTATCAGAGCTTTACAAACTTGCGCAACTGAAATAGTTTTAAAATCAAACAAATCCATATTTCTATCAGTTGCAGTGGTGGCAGAACATGGGACAGGTCCATTTACATTTGAGCTGTCAAATGCAGACCCAGCACGGATAAAGTGTTTGTTTAACTGACTGATCATAACAGCTTTATCCTTTATTTCATCTGAGCCTACCAGAATGTGTTCAGGGAGGCTTGAAGCAACTTTCCAGAATTTGGAGGGGTTATTTAGATTCTCTGTAACTGTCTTCAGATAAAACTCTGATTTGGAATTTCTTATCATCAAGGTGCACTTTTTCCTTAGGGTCCTAAACGTAGTCCAATCAGCAGGGGAATTTGAAAATCTAGCTTGGGCCCAAGATTTATTTCTTAAATGAAATAGCTCTGAGAGACTGTTTGAGAACCAAATAAGAAATAAATAAGAAGTCTGTCTGAGAAATAAATGAGAAGACTAAATCAAAAATATCTTAATTCAGTCAATGTCCTCATAAATCAGTTTATATATTATATCTGCCTGAACTGGTTTGGCAACATGCACTTGAGCATTAGGAAATCATTCTAATTTACATGATGAAATTTCCTTAAAAAAATGAATTTGTAATTCAAGTCTATTTCATAAACTGAATACCAACAGTTTGTGTGTAATTTATCCAATCACTTGTCCAGGGTCATCAAGAAAATGACTTTTGGATTTTCCATCATGATGTAGCTGACCCTTGCTCCAATGGAAAGGTTATTTTCCTCTGTTTGACCAGGTGCCAAGAGACACTGCAGTCATGATTGAGACAAAATATCGATCACTGGGCACCATCACATCAGCCTGGACAAATGTTACATCTCTTCTCTAGAGATGAAGCAGCATAGAAGCATATAAATGTCCTCAGAAACAGGGCAAATGGGAATCATGACCAGCGAAGTCTGATAACCTGAGTCAGGACAACAGCTTCAGCACAACAGTCGGTATTGATGGTTAGAGTCTATTTAGTATATGCCTTTTAGGGTGAAACAGAACCTATCCATCCGAAGTAAGGTACTTTCATACTATGTACCACATATACAATGAAGACTGATGATGAAAAGCATTCTTTAAAGTAATAATTTACCCAAAAATAAAAACACTGTCATCCTTGTGGGCAAGTGCGCCGACATGTAGCGCCATTGTGCTTTTTGATTCCCGGCTCACAAGCCTTTCCTGATCCTGTCTCTCTCTCTTTCCCAGTTCACCTTCTGTCTAATCACTGGCCTATCACAAAAAAAAAAAAAAAAAAAAAACTTTGTTCCCATTGTCCTTAAAAATAGATATTTTTATTCTCCAAATAAAAAAGCAAGTCATACATGCACACATTTCTGGTTGAATTATTCCATCAATTAGGTCGGTGTGTGATATAAATAAATCCCCCCATATAGTCTACTATATCTACTAGGGGTGTAACAGTACGCAAAAATCATGGCTCGGTACGTACCTCGGGTTTTAATGTCACGGTTCGGTTCATTTTCGGTACAGTAAGGGAAAGAAATGCAAACATTAAACTGCAGGTTGTTTATTACTATACACTTTTAAAAAAAATACTTTTTAATAAAATATATATAAAATAAAAATAGAATAAGAAATAAAATACTGCTGCAAAGTTCTCCACTAAATAAAATACTCTCAGTCTCAAACCAATATCATATAATAAAATATAATGAAAAATATAAATAAATAACTATGATTACAGTGCAGCATTACCAATCCCAGCTTGTAGGCATGCTTGACCAGAATCATGCCTGACACGGCGCTGGCGCGCTGCAGCTACTGTAGGTAACATAGAGGGAGACCACCGACAGACCAGGCTCTTGTCTTCATGACAACAATATCTATACCTCATGTTGAGCATAAATATAAAGCCTACTGATAAAGGACACCATCAACAGTATTGACGGCAAAATAGACTATGTTTGACAGGTGCAATATTTGAAAATCGATAATTATTAATTTATTTTTTAAATTACATCAGAATTTATGTCAACCTATAGACTTTCAAACATCAAAGTGTCATGAATTAATATGTATTTGTGTACAAAATGACATATAAACATATTTTCCTATTCTATTTTGCCTTGAAACGCTTCCAACACGCTTGCGTGTTGCGTGAAAAATAGGCGTCGGTTCTATTTCTAGCATGCACGCGTTTTCTAATAACGCAGGCAGTATGCAAGCTCTAACCTGTCAACATGGGAGCCGAATTAAAAACGGACACGCCACGCAGCAGGGCGGGATTTGCGCTGAACGCGGAGACTTCCGCCACTTAATATGTTCGTTTGGAAACACGAAAATGTACTTATGTTGCGAGCACAAAATATTGCATTCAGTCATTCGGTACACACGTGCACCGTACCGAAAGCCCTGTACCGAAACGGTCCGGTACGAATACACATACCGTTACACCCCTAATATCTACCATTTGCCTTTGACACGTAGTATGTTCTTTAACTTATTATGTACTAACAACAACCACAAGAAAATTACTTGGTAGGAAAAAAAGTATAATTTAACTTTCTTAGTATCTGTAACAGCTCCAAAGAGCAACTGTATTGTATTCAAGTATTCTAACCAAAGATATGTATAGGTCCACCTTCGTCATATGTACAGTATGCTTCCACCATCTTGGAATGGGATTTATGGGGTGGGGGGTTTCCCCCCCTTCTGGTCTATGCTTCCCTGCCTCTGCTGAATTATTTTTATCCCCGGTGGGATAAAAAATCCCCCCGGGTAATGCTACTCCACTAACCACCAAGAGAGCAAATCAAATTAGAGTTGTTCCGATTCTGATACTAGTATCGGAAATATCACAGATACCACAACAAATTCTGGCATCAGCATCGGCCAGGACATGAACCCATATACCGATCCGATACCATTTTCTTAAACAAGACCTAGTTATGACCGCTGCTCAGAATGCATTGCAAACACAGGAAGTTGTGTTGTGTTGCCACAAGCAACCCCTGTTTAGAGCAGCGAAGAAGAAATGAAAACGCGTTAGCAGCACTGATCTTTATATGACTGGATCGCTCATCGCGTTCTAAACTGCCGACAGACAGTTGAAGCCGCTTCTATTTTATAGATCAGTGGTTAGCAGTATGTCCGCTGTTTAGCAGTATTTCAGACAGGATCAACCAGACAGTAAAACGGCGACTAGGGATGCCACAAGTACTGGCACTTCACTACCAAGTCGGTGCTGAAAAAATAAAAAAATGTGATGATACCAGCGTCTCTGTAGTACCGGTAGTAAGTTACCGTCTCCTGAGAATATTTGGTACCCGCAGCTGCGTTCAGTCGCTTCCGTGTTAGTCTAAGCGCAGGGCTCCAGACTGTAGCCGAATATATACTAGTGTCTGTGAATATTAAACTGCAAAATACTATTTAAACATTACTCCTGCAAATTCTACATCTGTGTGGGTGACGGGCGCAGATGCGCAGGAGCTCGCTGTTTTGTAGTCTCTGCTGTTTGTCACTATATGAGGACACGAACGCATAAACCCTCACTTCATGAGAATTTACCGTTTCATTTGAGAAAACTTTCATATCATAAACACAGACACTCAAAGATCTTCATGGCAACCCATCAAAATAAATGTTCGGTTTAACGTGAGTAAATTGACAATATATTAAGCTACTGTTGTAGCTTACAGTAGATTTAGCTATGTCTCTATGTAGTAATAATAATACGTCTCTATTAATAATAATAATTATGCCTAGACGGTTGCTTGTTTTTTACTTGTTTTGTTGTAAAGATTCTGTTGAATCTGATTAATATATAATTTTTTATATTCCTAGACTTATTTGTTGCAGTCTTTTATAAAGGTTATATTGTAAACCTAAAATACCTTTTTTAGTTTGCAGTGTTAGATTTTTGGCTGCATTTGAAGTTCTTTTTCGCTTTAGAAAATAAATAATATTACTGTCAAATTCATGTCAGATAATAAAAATACAGTAGTTCACCATGTATTTGTTCATGTTTTATTAAGGGATAAGTCTGAAGCACACCATAAAATAATTCTAGCAATTTACACAGTGCTAGTAAAATATACAGTTGTATAAACAGATACACACCAAGGTATCAGATCAGTTCTCTGTATTGGCCGATACCCTGAGCCCAGGTATAGGAATCGGTATCGGTAAGAGAAAAAGGTATTGGAACATCTCTAAATCAAATACCAAAAATTGTAATATTTTTGAAAACATCAGCAAGTAAAATACTCCAACATGACAATACAAACAATAATTAAATCTGAAATTTTAATGGTCAGTGCTTCCACTTAATAGAGGCCGGTTTTGTGATCATGCACCTTAATCCATGGAGGGCTTTTCAGAAAGTCAGTGCACGTCACTAGTCTATTTCAGAGCGACAGTATGAGATTAATACACAATGTTTTTGCTCAAAAATCATTCTACGATGACGTAATGCAGTTACACAGAGTAAAGAAATGAGTGCTAATGATTTGGCGAGCTGGCATTTCAGGATAAAATCTTTTTTTCCGGAAGGGCCCACACAAACTCCAACGGGAGCAGCTCATGGTGCAGGGTGGACGGGCCCTACCAGCCGATGGACGAGGAATAACGTGATTTGTGGAGCTCGATCGGGAGGGCTTACACCACTTCTTGACGGGAGCAGCTTGTGGTGTTAGACCATTGAGCCCTACTGACCAGGGACCATACTGCCTCCAACTCGCAGCGCTGGGAAGATGCCCCCCACTAGTCGATGGACAAGAACTAGCGTGATTTGGGAAGCCCTACTCGGAGGGCTTACTCCACTCCTTGACAGGGAGCAGCTCGCAGGGTTGGATGTATGAGCCCTACTAGTCCTGACGGAATGGACTAGGCTTGAATTGACTGACCTGGAAGGTCGAGGTAGCTTTAATGGGAGCAACTCACAATGTCGGATGGATGGACTTTTCCGGCCAATGGACGGGTTGCAGGGTTTCCCATACATTCATTTATTTGTGGCAGCCCGCCACAATATCAACGCTGACCGCCACTGATTGATTCAGATTTTTAAACTATTTAATATGGGTACAATTGTATTTTATTGTAGAGCTGCGCGCTGCTTGCTCCCTCCCTCTCACAAACTGAAAACGGAGGCACGCACGACTAGCCCCTCCTCTTCGAACACAATCTGAATCAAAACATGAGCATGCGTTAGTTAGAGTACGGATTGTTGCCAGTGCTTAATGCTTATTCCCCCAGCGAAGATTCCAGAATCAATCCGGAGTTGAATGGTTAGTAATGAACACTGTTGCTCAACATAACTCTGAGAAGTTAGTCTATGTTAAGCGCTGTCGCGTTTCTATTACAGATTCGCCGGAACTTTTGTGTTTTTTTTTTCTAAATATCGATAAACAACTATTGCGAAATGACGTCGTTTCCATTAATCGATGTTATGCGACTAAAACGTCATTTTTTTTACTCTCGCGATCAGTCATTCCAAAAATCATGGCAACGGAGGTTGGTAGGTTTATATATATCACATCCACCAGACTAGACATTATATTATTATTATCTCCAGGTTCAGGTTGGTGTGTGTTGGTTTTTATCCACCTCAATCTCCAGGTTTGTGTGTGTGTGTGTGTGTGTGTGTGTGTGTGTGTGTGTGTGTGTGTGTGTGTGTGTCAGAGTCTGTGTGTCCACCTCCAGGTCCAGTTTGGTGTGTGTGTGAGCCTGTGTGTGTGAGTCTTTTTGAATGTTTGAGTGTGTGAGCCTGTGTTTGAGTGTGTCAGTAAGTTTGTGAGTTTGAGTATGTGTGTCCATCTCCAGGTCCAGGTTTGTGTGTGTGTGTGTGAGCAAAATTTTGCAACAAGAAGTCTGTGGAGCAGTCATAGCATAGAAAGTGTAGCAATGGCATAGCAATGTAGCAATAGCAATGTCTTTAAAGGGATAGTTCAACCAAAAATGATAATTCTATCAAACTCACCTGTATGAGTTTCTTTGTTCTGCTGAACGCAAAGGAAGATATTTGGAAGAATGTTTGTAACCAAACAGATCTCGGTCCCCATTGACTACCATAGTATATATTTTTTCCTACTATGGAAGTCAATGGGGACCGAGATCTGATTGATTCTGTCATTCTTCCAAATATCTTCATTTGTGTTCAACAGAACAAAGAAACTCATACAGGTTTGGAACAACTTGAGGGTGAGTAAACGATGATAGAATTTTGTTCTTGCAGCATTAGATGAGAGTTCAATGCTCACTACAATCAGATGAGTAAGCCTCGCCAGTAGACGGACTTAAAGGGCAAAATTAGTTGACCGGAAGGCTGTTGTAGCATTCGACGGAAGTTCAATACTCACCTCAAGGGCGGGTAAGCATCGCCGGTAGTTAAAAGAAAACATATTTACTCAACCAGGAAAGCTCTAGCAGCATCTGATCGCAGTTCAATACTTGCGGCATCGGACAGGTAAGCCTTGCAGGTAGTCTGATGGAAAGACAAGGTTTGCTCGACCGGGAGCCTCTCGCAGCATCCGACAGGATTTCAATACTCTCGGCATTGGACAGGTAAGCCTTGCAGGTAGTCTGACGGAAAGGCAAGGTTTGATCAACCAGGAGGCTCTTGCAGCATGCAACTGGATTTCAGTACTCTCGGCATCAGATGGTTGAGCCTTACCATTAGTCAAAAGAGAAACATATTTGCTCCACCAGGGGCACTCTTGCTGCAACTGACCGGAAGTTCAGTACTCAGAACAATTTGAGTTGTCTAAAGATGCTTTGAGGATTACTTTGCATAATTGTTTGACAAATCCAATAAGCTGCTTCTGAAAACATGTCAAAAAATCTTGGTTCTGCTTTGCATCCAAAAGTTAAGCGTACAACAAATTAGAATTTCCTGTGCCAGCATAGCCCAAATAAGTACCAGCCAAATGCTAAGACCCATGATTTATCATATTGATTAAATTATCAATGTCGTACTATTGAGAGAGAATTCATCAAGAGGAGTCAAGGTGTTTATGCTTGAAAACTGAGTTTTTCAGAGCTGCTAGATCAATTAGAAGCCATTTCCTATCCAAGAATTTTGAATTTCTGAATTAAAAGAACACTTTTAAAAACTTCAGTACAGCAGGAAAGTTGAGTAGATTGTATGTTTTAACATTTTAGGTGTATTATAATTTGTTCCGTATTGAATATAATGTTGCTGTTGGATTTCAGGGCGAACCAGACAAATTTAAGATTTGATCCGGAGCATGGATGAGGAGCCAAATTCCACAGAAAAGGTCAAGACACAGGATGTTGTAAATCAAATCCTAGTGCCACAAGTCTGAAGCAAGTCCACCAACTTGCAGCTTTGAGCAGCTATCAACATTAGAACAAAATAACAATTATTGACAATTCAAAATCGGAAAGGAGATTGTCAATTTTTGGGCTAGTAATGAAGATTAATTGTCAAAGAGATATACAGCATGCCTTGTCACATGTAAACTAATGATAGTAATCACAATCACGAGCTCTCTGAATTGAGTTTGCCCCACCTAGAAGAAAAGAACCAGACTGAAATTCCTTTAAGGGGACCTTTTAACATCTAGTCTCCACAGAACATGTCCTTATGTCAAAGAATGGCACAGAAACTGTCTTTTACAGATGTAGATGCAAAAAAATAAATTCAAAAAGACTTATAAACGAATATCAGTCCATTGTTTAACTCCATATCATATATTAAACCCACACATTTGACTACCTTGTTTCTAATTACTAATTATGTATGTCTTTTTAATAACCATTGAACAGCTTAAGGGTTCATATTCATGTTTAGTATGTGTGTGTTTGAATCTTCTTGCTTGAATTTCTGCCAATCAATTCTTTGTCAGATGTATCCTATTCTTGTTATAGGAATCATGTCCACAATTGTACTCTCCAAGAGTGGGAAAATTCAGACCATGTGATTGATAAGATAACATTTGATTTATGAATAGGCGGAGAAATATACAATGCGCCGAGCAAAGACAATATCTAATTGGTTAAGACACCATTTGGGAAGTGTCCCACAGCCCGGTATAAATACCTAGAACACCATCAAATTTTGCTATTATGCTTTTATCTTTTGTTTTTAGTCGTGTCTGCTTTTAGCCCTTTTAGCTCTTTATAACACGAAAAAGCAGGGTGACATAAACCAAGGACTCCAACAAACTGATAGAAACATACAAGGTATATATGGACAGGTGAAAATTATGAAAGTGGGAACAGCTGAGTGCAAATAACAGGTGTGCACTTAACAGTGATGAATCAGACAAAGGCTTGTGGGAAATGTAGTACCTGCTGTGGGGTGAATATATGGGGAAGTAAGACCACTAGTGGACACCCAGGGAAACACAGACCAGACACTGTGACATTACCCCCTCTCGAAGGAGCAGCTACCAGATGCTCCTCAGAACACAAAAACAAACCAAAGAACAAAGAGACCAGGAGGGAGGTGGACTGGTGGAGGATCAGGGGGAGGGACGGAGGGCCAGGTCCATAGAGGGGAACAGGGACAGGAAGTGGAGAAAAAACAACAAAACAAAGAGACCAGGGCGGATCGGAAAGTTCAGGGGCCCAGGGCAGTGCCGACAGAGCAGGAATCCAGGGTGGAGCAGGTGGAACTGGAGTCCAATGGGATGGCGCAGGCGGAACTAGAGCACATCAGGGCGGCACAGGCAGAACCAGAGCCCACCACAGCCGTGCGGAAGAGACAGAAGCCCACCAGGGCGGTGCAGAGGACCACCACAGCCGTGCGGAAGAGACAGAAGCCCATCAGGGCGGAGCAGAGTACCACCATAGCCGTGTGGACGAAACAGAAGCCCACCAGGGCAGCGCAGAGGACCACCACAGCCGTGCCGACAAGACAGAAGCCCACCAGGGTGGAGCAGAGGACCACCACAGTGGGGTCGATGGCACAGAAGAGCAAGTCTGGTCAGGTAAGACTGAAACAGAAAACATGAATAGGTTAAGGGTGGCCTCCGTGGCCATGATGAGATGGTAGATGGCCTCCGTGGCCATTATGAGATGGTAGATGGCCTCCGTGGCCATGATGAGATGGTAGATGGCCTCCGTGGCCATGACAGGGCAGGCGGTGAGTTCATTGGTGGCCTCCATAGCCGTGACGAGAGGGTATATGGCCTCCAAAAGTTCTGCAGCAGTTGCCGCCACCTCTGGAGGTTCCACAACCGTAACAGTCTCCTTGAGAGCAATAAAACCGGCTGAGAGAGCATTAGTGGGGACAACAGACAGGATGTGACGAGGCTCTGGAAGTTCAGCTGAGACGTGACCAGGCTCTGGAAGAACGGTAGAGATTTGACTGGGCTCATAAACTGTGACTTGATCCTGTTCACGGAGATCAACGGTGACTTGACCTTGTTCACGGAGATCAAGAGTGACTTGACTTGACTCATGAGGTCTAACTGGTTTTGCTTGACTCATGGGTGTTAATGGTGACTTGACCTGACTCAGGACTGTCAATGGTGATCTGACTAGACTCTGGGAAAGCAACGGGGACCTGATCAGCGGGGACCTGACTCGACTCTGGAAAGTCAATGGAGACCTGATCAACGGGGTCCTGACTCGACTTTGGAGGGTCTATGGGGACCTGAATCAACTCTGGAGGGTCAACGGGGACCTGATCAACGGGCACCTGACTCGACTCTGGAGGGTCAATGGGGACCTGACTCGACTCTGGAGGGTCAACGGGGACCTGATCAATGGGGACCTGACTCGACTCTGGAGGGTCAATGGGGACCTGATTCGACTCTGGAGAGTTCACTGGGACCTGACCTGGCGCTGGGCTGGCGACCTTCTTGTGCAGTGGCGCTGGGCTGGCAGTTACCTTGTGCAGTGGCCCTGGGCTGGCAGCCATTTTAGGCAGTCGCGCTGGGCTGGCGGCCATCTTGTCTGGAGACGCAGGCATAGAGTCGGCCATCAAGTCTGGAGAGACGGGTGTGGTCGGTTTATCCCATTGACTACAATGGTGAAGGTAACTGGTGAACCCCCAAAAGTCCAGGACCTCCAGCCCCTTCATCTCCCACCGAGGCAAAGGGTCATCCAGGCAGTTGTTGAACAGGTCCTTCAGTGTCTCATCATTATACCCCAGCCCCACTGCCATGGTCCAAAAAATCTGAGCCAAACCACCCACCTCACTCCCCCTTTGACGGAGGGTGGTTAGGTTCAGAAGGCTCCCCCTCCGCTCCTCCATGGGGGCTGGGGAACGGATACGAAATCCCACACCGCTGGATCTGGGCATGATGGAGCCCTTCTGTAACGAACGCACACACAAACAGAGAGATCCAGTTGCAGTGTTTTAATAGGGAAATCTAAAATCGTAATCCAATCAGGGAAAAGGTCAATATCAGAAAGGCAGTCCAAAACAAGAAACACAAAAAACACTAGGGAACACGAAAAAGCAGGGTGACATAAACCAAGGACTCCATCAAACTGATAGAAACAAACAGGGTATATATGGACAGGTGAAAATGATGAAAGTTGGAACAGCTGAGTGCAATTAACAGGTGTGCAATTAACAGTGATGAATCGGACAAAGGCTCGTGGGAAATGTAGTACCTGCAGTGGGGTGACTATATGGGGAAGTGAGTCCACTAGTGGACACCCAGGGAAACACAGACCAGACACTGTGACAGTACTGGATCCGGGTGACTGCAGTGACCCTCTGATCTGGATACAGACTGTATCTGGTGGCTACAGTGACTCGGAATAAGAGAGAAACAGACTAATATTAGCGTAGATGCCTTCTTCTAATGATGTAGCAAGTACATCGGGTGTTATGGGAAGTGTTCCCGGTTCCGGTTTACCTAATTAATGCAGCCTAAAAACGGATTTTGATATTAGAAGCATATTAGTGTGTTATGTGTAAGCCAGGTTAAAGAGATGGGTCTTTAATCTAGATTTAAACTGCAAGAGTGTGTCTGTTCAGTAAATCGCTGGCTGACTCCGTGATCAGCCGTAAAACAGTGATTCTGTCCAAATTCCCTATAAAATCTTACATGATTCCCTTTTAGCTAAATTGACCTGTTTTCCTTACATAATATTGGTAGAGGATGCAGGCAGTTTAATATAAATTAAGAGCATAAACCAAGTTATTTAATCTTTGCTTTTGCTGTGGATGAAATATGAGAAGCTCCTGAGTCAAGATGCGCACGTGTGTGTGTGTGTGTGTGACCCATGACGTAATCAGCGCACGACAGCTTGAATTAATGAATGCAGAGACGGCTGTAACTCGAGTCCGCCTCTCCTAACTTGTTGGGCTCTTTCTCTCTCTCATTTCTCCCTTTTCTCACTTTACCACTTATTTGCATTTTACTAGAAAGGGAAAATACTGACACACAATTATTATTTGTCAAATTCAAATTGAATGAAAACATTAAATTTATTTGGAATCATTCAAATTTCCCCCTCAGATAATTTCATATGATCATTACTTCTAGTATCCTATTTTAGGCCTAATTATTTTAGGTACTAATAAGCCTTGAACTCTGAAAGTTCAAGTAAACTTAGATAAATTGAATAGAGATAAGTGTTGAACAACTAGAGCTGTAGTCAAGTCCAGCTTTGTCGAGTCCAAGACTAACTAACCTAAAACATACTCGGTTACTAAATGTAACCTCGGTTCTCTCTAGAAGAGCGAACGAGTACTGCGTCTTAGCTAAGACGCTACGGGAAAAGTCTCTTTTCACGAAATACTGAAGCAAAAAATTATCCTTAATTTTGTATTTTTGTAAAGCGCATTTGCAGCAGTACACAGCCATAGGCGAGACGGCTCGTTCGCTCATTGGCTTGTTCTGCGGCAACTGCACAGCCTATCGAGCGCGGGCTGATGCAACATCAGACCAATGAGGGCACTTCGTGCCCTTCTTGCCACTTCCCGCCGAAACGGGTGTGGCTCAACCTATAAAAGGAGCTCGAAAAGGCTGACTCACCTGATTTATTTCATCGCCGAAGCGAACCAGAGTGAATCGTGCGCACGGCAGAGAACGCAGTACTCGTTCGCTCTTCTAGAGAGAACCGAGGTTACGTTTAGTAACCGAGTACGTTCTCTTACGAGAGCTCTCTCGTACTGCGTCTTAGCTAAGACGCTACGGGAACCCAATGTAAGACGCCGTGCGCGCAGGGATCACACACCAATAAACCTGAAGCAACGCCCAGGATTTACAGTGCACAGTCACCTGAGGGACTCACAGAGAGTCCAGGACAGAAAAGGGAAAAAGCCCTCCGTCCCATATCTAGCAGCATCTGTAGATGCGGCAATATGATGTCACACAGCCGAGGCAAGGCCTGACCAATGTGGCAATGCGGGTCTTACGCAATACTGCCCATATAACAGTCGGCAGCGCATAGCGCTCGTGAACTCAGAATTCCCCTCAGGGCCCTGATTCGCCTATACCGACAGCAGCCTTGCTTGCAAGGCGGGAACCTCCAGGTTATAGAACCTGATAAATGTAGACGGCGAGGCCCAACCTGCCACCATACATATATCCTGCAAGGAGATCCCAGTAGACCACGCCCACGACGAGGCGATGCCTCTTGTGGAGTGTGCTCTGACGCCCAACGGGCACTGAAGGCCCCTGGAAGCGTAAGCTAACGCTATGGCGTCAACTATCCATCTGGATATCCGTCCAGCAGAGGGCGGACAAAGGTGCGTCGCTATCGCCTGTTCCACCGGCGGAAGTGAGTGGTAGTTCCTGTTTTTAGCATCATCAGTGTGGAGAATGCTAGTGAGACAGACGAACGAGTTCATGCTGAATATGGAGCGTTCCAAGCCTTCGCCACCTCTTCGTGAAGCTCAGGAAGAAATGAGGCGGGCTTTGAGAAGTACGCTCATCCGAAAGGGAAATACCATCCAGCCGGGAACGAGAGGGGGGGGCGCTGGTGCAAACCACTCGCGGCCGAGACTCATCGCGGCCAACACGAGCATTGGCCCTGGCTCCTTCTCGATGTCAGCTTGTCTGCTGGGCTTCTGAGCAGAAGGCGCGAGATCCTCGGAGCTCCGAAGCTAGCAGAGAGCGCGTGTCCTCTTCCCCCGACGCGGCCCTGAGATCGACTTCCTCGGACGACGCGCCGGCAAACAGCGGGCGCTGCCCACCGGGAAGCGATGCAGGGGGGGGCGGTGAAGCAGGGCGAACCGGCGAGCTCGGTTGAGCTGATGACGGTTCCGGAATCCGCTGGAAGCGATGCTTTTACGGCGCCTCAGCGCAGCGGAGAATGCAGGCTCAGAGAAAAAGGCCAGGCGAGTCCTCAGAGTCACCATGGCAACAGCTCGCAGTGGGGGCATCCGCCGTCAGCGAGCGAGCGCTGCATGATCTTCACCCAGGCAGGAGACACAGATGACGTACCGGTCTCCCTCGCTGAGTGGGGCTCTGACGAGCCGCAGGAAGGCATCTTAAAAAAGACGCGAGCTCTTTTACGAGTGTGTGTCGCAGGGCGAACACACACACACACATAAAGAACAGCTTGGATATAACAGGATTGAAAGGATATAGGCGCCGGATAGCGCAGCAGGAACGGCAATGGAAGGCGGTGATGCCAGCAGCTTCAGAATGGCTCGTCCTGCTGATGTGCTTTCTCAGACGGCGCTTGCTTCCTCCGTGATCCAGCGATGCGTGAGCTTCGCTGAAGAGATGAAAAAAAATCAGGTGAGTCAGCCTTTTCGAGCTCCTTTTATAGGTTGAGCCACACCCGTTTCGGCGGGAAGTGGCAAGAAGGGCGCGAAGCACCCTTATTGGTCTGATGTT
Organism: Carassius carassius; assembly: GCF_963082965.1. Classification (NCBI taxonomy): domain Eukaryota; kingdom Metazoa; phylum Chordata; class Actinopteri; order Cypriniformes; family Cyprinidae; genus Carassius; species Carassius carassius. The sequence continues at coordinate 12,164,224 of NC_081793.1, read as the reverse complement.
GCATCAGCCCGCGCTCGATAGGCTGTGCAGTTGCCGCAGAACAAGCCAATGAGCGAACGAGCCGTCTCGCCTATGGCTGTGTACTGCTGCAAATGCGCTTTACAAAAATACAAAATTAAGGATAATTTTTTGCTTCAGTATTTCGTGAAAAGAGACTTTTCCCGTAGCGTCTTAGCTAAGACGCAGTACGAGAGAGCTCTCGTAAGAGAACTAACCTTTTAAAGGTGCAATGTGTAATATTTACAACGATGTATTTGCAGAAATGCAATATAATATATAGAACTATGTTTTTAGAGGTGTATAAAGAACTTTCTTAATGAACCGTTATATTTTCATGACCTTAGTTTGAGCTATGTCTATCTACATACACTGCGGGTCCTCTTACATGGAAGTCACCACCATGTTTATACAGTAGCCCTAAATAGACAAACTGCTCTACAGAGTGCGTTTTGTCACTTTGTTGTTTTTGCGAATAAAACACTGACACAATGATGAACAAGTACATTAACATTCGCCATAACATTGATTTATTGAATAATTAAGTGAATATAATTCCTTGATTTACCTTTGTAAAGAAATCTCATTGCTCTCTGCTGTCTTTACCGATGACATCTTTACCTTGGTCGGCCACCGTAGCTTTCTCTAAAGGTTGGGGTGAGCAGGGGACTGAGCCGTTGGTTGCAATTCGCAACCTCACCGCTAGATGCTGCTAAAAATTACACAGTGCACCTTTACGTTTTTATAAAAGTGTTTATGTGCACTTTAATATATTTTAATGTTACACATTCTTATATAAAATAAAACAAAGCAAAGAACAAGTGTTTTGTCCTTTATTATACTACATAGCATTATACATCAATAATTGTCCGCGACCAACAATGTGGTATAAGACCTTTTGGAGATGGAAAGAATGCCATCTTCTTCTGTTCCATTGTTAACTCCTTTTGTAAATAATGATTTAATGACATGATATTTATTTACCGCCATCACAGCTATAATTCTTCTCTGACGAGCCGTTTGTTCTTCGGCTTTTGTCGTGGTCTTCATCTTACACAAGCAACATGCCCGTGGACACTGCATACTAGTGGTTTGCATATGTACTGGATGTCGACGCGGACAACAACGCAGAAGTATAATTGAAAACTGACGCATAGCCTACGGCGTTAAGGCTATGGCGTAGGTCAGACGCAGAAGTATAAATCAGCCTTAAGAGATTGATTAGGTGGTTCAAGTGTGTTTCATTAGGGTTGGAGCTAAACTCTAAAGAACACTGGCCCTCTAGGACTGAGTTTGGAGCTGTAGGATCAAATTATATTTTATATACTTTATTTACATTTTATTTACTTTAAAATGCTGCTGTTTGCTGACATCATGTCTGTGGTCAAAAATTAAAATGACTTGGCAAAGCTACCACACACGCAAAGCCCGGTATATGATGCATGCACGCGGTTAAACCTAGAAGTGATATGTTTGGCTCTACAGGGCATATGCACATAAATACAGCGTAATTTTTGACATACTGTACAACATTAATTATTTTCATTATTGTAAAGGGTAAGTTTAAGGCTGGGGTAGTTGTAGAATTTCTTAACTTTTCAGAAAGCAGCAAATGCACTGCTAGTCATGTGACAAGAATCAATGAATCTGCTTTATCCTTTCCCATAAAAAACAAAATTGAAAGCTAAGCCAAAATGGAGAAACAGCTCATCATAGCTGTACAAGGATAGCAATTTTTTAAATGAATTTATTAGCAGAGCTATTGCAAGGGATTTATAGCGCTGGAAATCAATTTATCCTTTGCTGAAACTTCTGCATCTTCATGGAGAGCAGGCCATGATTGCCTAGCAACGGCAGACACCATGGGAGTGCAAACATAAAGCGCAGGCTACAGAGTTCTTTGGAAAAAAGGAGAAAGCGTTTTCCACACGTTTTCAGTTGTGAAATGCAAATGTGGTTTTGCTTTGAAGAAGAATAAAGCATATTGCTGGACTTGGTCAAGACCAACGAGAACATTTGGCGAGTCCAATGACCAAGTCCGAGTGCAAACACCAACGAGTCTGAGACAATTCAGAGAACTGTCGCCTTCATAGCCTCCTTGGTGAGCGGTCCAACTGTAAGGTGACAGTGTCAATCCTGTCAGACTAAGTAAAGAGATATCAGCATTATTATTGTATTATTTTGTCTAAAACATAGATTTAATAATATTGTTTACCTTTTTGATAACATTCAATTGAGAAAAAAAATTTAATTTCTCTCACTGAAAATGATTTTTTTTATCATTGAATTTGTTACCTCTTTCTCTCTTTTCCTCTTTCTCATTAGAATTAGAGTCTTCACATCTCTAGCCTACTTAGACACCCTAAGAGACCAACACAGTCATCACCAAACTTTACTAGTGGTTTACAATCACTAATACAACACTTAAGCCCCTTTCACACTGCACATTTGACCCGGAAAATTCCTGGAGCATTGCCGGATTGCCTTCTGTGTGAATCCAAACACATCGGTTGGGGACGTAGTAACATTGCCAGGTTCAGCCCCGGAACAAGCTCTGTGTGAACAAAAGCCGTGTTGTAGTGATGATGCACGTTATCGTGCTACTCTTATACCAAGTGTTTTGAAGGCAGATCAACGTTTGCGGCAAAAAAATATGTGCAAACTGTAATGAAGCAGAGATCAAGTAGTTCTTCACTATCTGTGCTGAAGCTGAGATCATTCACCAGTTTAAAGGAACGTTAACGTGCTTCGCATTTTCGACTCATACATTATATGTCACATCCTGATGTCACGTGTCATTACGGGACCTTTACGGGTTGTGTGTGAAAGCACTAACAAATTCTGGTAAATCACTTGCAGTATGAAAGTGGCAAAATCTAGCAAATTGTTCCCAGGACAAATTACCAATTTATTTTCCGTAATCGACGCAGTGTGAAAGGGGCTTTAGTTGTCCCTCCACACATAGGCTTCTACTCCACACAAATCTGTGTCAGTCTCTCTTCTCCCTAGCATGCCAACATGCTGCAGACTGCAGACCCCATTGCCCAAGGGGAAAATTTGATCATTTGGCTGAGAGGCATGACAGACAGCCTCACCCCCAAGATATGTTTTAATTATTTTAATAAAAATCCTAATACTGAGAAGATTCCTGACACAAGATTCAAGCCAGAACAACAACCATGAGAAGCACATCACCCACCTTCAAGTGGAGCTGACACGTGCTCAACACCGCATAGACAAGCTGGAAGTGAAAGTTCAAGATCAACTCAAAGCACCCAAATAGAGGGAGCAGTAAACAATGGATCAAGTTAAGAAGCTCCAAGCAGCCCTGGCACCAGCTCAGCTCGACCAGCAACATGCAACGGCTGCCCAGATAGACCTGAAAACAGACTCCAGTATGCCGAACAGCTACTAGAGAAAGCCAAGAATGACATCAGAGACAAGAATGAGGAAATCAGTGATTTGGAAGACCACCCTGAAAGGTACAGAACTGAAATGGACATTCTGACCCAACAACTAGACGATACCAACGATGAGCTCTACACGGTCAGAAAAGAACTAAAATATGTTTACGAGCAGAAATAAGAGCCAAAAGAAACATCTATTAGCCTCATCACTGCTGAGCAGAGCAGAGTTCCACATCCAAGAACTGGCATATGACGAAAGGCGCGAAGGGCCACAACCCAAAACCTCATCTGCCTTCCCCACACAACCTTGTCCTGCCAATGAAAGAAAACCTCCCATCCAAGCAGACCTTGGAGCTGCACATGGAATGACCATCAAAGACCTCAACAAGCTGTCCAAAAACATGAGCAAGTTCAACCCATACTCCACAGTGGGGCACAACATCCAGTCTTACCTGCAAGATATCTAATTTCATCTGGAAATGAGACTGACAGAGACCAGTTATACCTCCTAAGAGCCACGTCCAGTCCAGAGGTATGAAACTTCCTAGATCGACAGCCCAGTCAAACAAAATCAAACTACCAGTGACTTCGTGAGGTCCTGATTAAAGATTACAGACCCTGAGTCTGAACGTGTGACCTTTTGTTTAATCTGGCCTTGTCTGACCCTGTCTTCAACAGCACACACACTCAGAATGTAGATGATATTAAAATTTAGTTTCCTGCACACAGAGCAGTGGAAAGGAGAGAATAGTGAGTCATGTTAAAATATAACACAGCTCCATCCACAGCAGTTCTCTCTAGCTCTGCTGTTCTCAATATAACAATAAACAATTTACTCACATTATGTTGTATTTAACAAAACAACAAAAATAAAACAAATTATGAAATGTAATTTCTTCAAGAAATTATACAAACATTGTCATTACAACATGGCTTTCTTTCTTTTTCTCTTCTTAAATTTAATGTTTTGTGATCGTATAATGCATTTCCAACATCAATTAAGAATATGAATAGACAGGGGACGTATAACATATTGAATATAAAATAATCATCCACTTTTTGTTAAACATAGAATAAAATTAATGGAAAACATTAAGTAAAACAGTGAACCGAGTGCTCAACAAAATACAGTTTGCGATAAAAACTTGCAAAACCGTAAATTGACAGTAAATGCTGCATGACAAACAATTACCTTCACACAGAGCAGTGGAAAGGAGAGAATAGTGAGTCATGTTAAGATATAATACAGCTCCATCTATTCGAGAAAAGATTTCACATGAGTCCATTAGAGGAATAGGTGGCAGTAATGCACTAAAAGTCTGCGATCCGCCATAAAAGAAGAAGAAGATGGCCTCATAGAAAATTAACAAAACATCTACTCTCTTGAACGCGGTCACCAAGGACTCAAGCATTGAATTGGACGGCACCCAGTGGCATCACGACACCAGAGTCCTCTATCAAGAGCACAGAGAACATGACACCCATGTCCACGACAGCTAAGGGATCAGCCACGTTTCTCAAGAAACCCAAAAGATAAGAATAATTGGAAACCTGACCAGACATCCAATAGTAATCGCCTAACTCATCTAAGACCAACTTGTGCGGGTAAGCGACAACAAAACCTCAGCACCACTCAGACATACACAGTGCTGAGTATGCACAAGAACAAGACAGCTGACCATCAGAAGACATGGAACAAGTCATGAGACAAATGAAAGAGCTCCTTCAAGAAAAACTGAACATAGATGACCACAAAGTTGAGTCATGCTCGCTGTGACCAGCGACAGAATGGAAGGCCGGTGATCACCTGCTACACCACATCAGAGATGACAATCACCTGTTCAACAAGCACCCAGAACGAGCAAGTCTCTCACAGCCAACCATTGACGAAAACTCCGTTGATGAGGTACCAAAGAACATCACCTCAGTCACTCATCACTCACTATCAAACTGTCAAATGCAACCCAGCTTCACACAGCCACGCCAAACTACCTCTGACTGTCTGCTAAAGAACTTCCTGCCTTGCTGGACTGACCCCCATTAGATCATGGACACACCCTCATCCAAGCCAAGGATGCAGAGAGCCAGTCTTCACTGACATACAAGAAAAGGGGGGAGACAACACAGACTGAAACAGATCTGACCACACACATACAACATTACCTAAACCCAGAGGTAACTACATCTACTGATAACACATTCAACAAACATTTTTTTCCCACAAGTAGAATACCTTCATTTTAGCGTAACAAAGTTACATATACCCACCATGTAGAAACATGCAGCCATCCTCACAATAGGTAGAACACCTGACACTTAGTATGACACACTGGCTGCACGTGAGTTCCTTGCCTAACAGTAGTTGTAAGCCATGCTAGGAACACCCACAGTAGCTTTGTTTTGTTTTGTTCTTTTTTACCTATTCTTTCCCTTCCCCTTTTTCCTTAGTAGGTGCAAAATCTAGACATCCTGCAAGGGTCAAAGGTCTGATATTAGGATTGACTCGCCACACCTAATATCTGCCAGCCACTCTAAACTGAATGGAAGCCAGAGAGCTCCATGCCCGATAGGTCAATAAATTTCATTGCAAGTGATGTTACTAGAAAATTGACGGTAAATGTTTTAAATTAAGACAACCCATACAAAAAAAAAAAAAACCTGTATGATTCATATATAGCAATCATATATCTTCCATACTTAAATTGGCCAGAAATACCTTCTGTGTTTCATATAGGTCAAATACATGTCCTTTACAAAATCAGACCGATTATGGCCACTTTCTTATTAAAAAACACACATACAACTTGTAGGGGATTTTTGGGTCAAATAATCTTATATGAGTTTTATATGACAACAGTATGCAAAGGTGTATGGCATTAGTCAAAAATAAGGGACATTACTGATATTCATATACAAATCACTTTTTTCACAAATCAATTTTTATATTGAATCATATGCTAGTCTTATTAAATTCATATAGGATTTATTTACATTTTGTGTTATTTTGTTTATGTATATCCCATACAGATTTCATATTGTTTTAATAGGGAAATTGTGTGCCTGCTCTTCAAGTGTTATATTATTTCCACCTAATTCCTTATATTACAGCCATAATATTACTATAAATCTACATATAATCATACATGATTTCAGTCAATATTACACTATCTCAGAATATACTAATCATATATGATTTCAGTCAATGACTCACACAAATTTGCAATGGAACACTTTTATTTTAACTCAAAGTGACACAATCAAATTATACTCCTCATGAGTAATTTACAATTCCAGCTTGATAGCAAACAGAACTTTGTTCAGGAAAATAATAAAACATGCAAAAAGTCAACAGAAAAATACTTAGAACCATGAACACATCCACATGGAAAAAAACTATATAAACATATATGTTTCAATAAAGGTTTTGATATAGGTTTTTAATATATGTGACATATATAAAATTGGCCGTTTTCCTATATGAACATATATGCACACATATATGTACACATATATTTGTGCATACATATACCTATATAGGTACATATATGCACGTATATATGCACCTTTATGTTCACCTATAATAGTAAAATTAAAATCCATAGCTGCTAAGCAACATAAATATCCAAAATGTAGAAATGTACATTATTTACTTTCTCAAGATCAATCAAATAGTACAAAACAAAAAATATAGTACAAGAACAAAAATAAGACAAAAAACCTGCTAGGCAACATAAATAAAAGTCCAAAATATAGAAATGTACATTATGTATTTACAAGAACAATCAAATAGTACAAGAACAAAAATAAGACAAAAAACTGAACAGAAAAAAAATTATCTTTATTATTCTTTGAAGGTCTGTCATGACGCGCCTCATCATCCTCCTCCTCCTCTTCCTTCCTGCACTATCCAATGACGTTTGACAGGGTGTCCGAGATTTTTATTTTTTCCTCTTTTTTTTTCGGCGCACAAATTTTTTAACGGATAGGCACTTTCGTCCACACGGATCTGGCGTTTTGGAAGAGTGAAACCGATGTTTTGAAACCAGGTCCCAGAGTGGATATATTTGAAAACGCCGCCTTAGCGTTTCGTCCGGACGGCGAATCCGTACATTTTCTGAAAATATGGCGTCATTAGCACACGTCTCGCCCCTAGTCAAACACCACTACATCACGTAACAGCAACAAAAACATGAACAAACACTGAACGCTAACATTAACACGGATTAATAAATGTATTGTTCCATGTTCACTTGTGTACCACGTGCAAGGTTTATCAGCAATAGGGATGTGCACATCGATGCTGCAGTATCGATATATCAATACTCAGAAGCTTCTATTTTGGTATCGATATTTTCTGCAAAGTATCGATACTTAATTATATTTATAATTTCTTTATAACTAAATGTTTTAAGCAGTGTATGCAGGCCAATCGGGAAGGTGTGTGTATGATATAAAAAGAAAAGGTCTCGCGGACGCGGTGGTATGACGGTTAACACCGATTGGTCTGCGGCTGCACGCAGTGCAATGTGCCATTCACCATCACAAAACGGCATGCACGGTCGCGACTTGCGCGAAAGATGACAGGAGTACCGCCACTCCCTATGCGCAGTAAACGGAGTCTGCGTAGGGCACCAAATCCCAGAGGGGGCACCATCCCAGTTGCTCAAAAAAAAAAAAAAAAATAAAATAAAATAAAAAACCTGCACCATTCTACCATCCGCGACCGCGACCGTTCGCACCTCATGTTTGCGGCTGAATGTTCATAATTGATGAATTGACATCTATGCCTGGGTAAAGGACATCACCAATCCGGCCCCAAGAAAAGAAAACCATGAAAAAATGAAGTTGGCTTGACGTTGGACGTTCGAGAGTCTCAAATTTAGGGACCGTCTCTAAAGTTACATGCGATATTGGTATACACTTTTCTAACGTCAGTAGCATTTGAGGAGAATGACTTGCAGTCATAAAAACAACTGTAATTGTTCATGTAGGTGTCAGCTATAATGCACAATTAAATTGAATGTTTGATATTTCTTAAAATAAACTGTAAATCATATGTAAATTGTGCTACTTTTTCACATGGGCTCCAACACAAATTTGAAGCTCAATAGCATTTGAGGAGAAAGACTTGCTGTCAAAACAATTGTAATGTGTTCATTTAGGTGTCAGCTACAAAGAACACCTTATACATTTTTAATATATATACAAATAAATTTAAACATTTAGGTAAAAATGAGGCCCGTTTATCACTTTCAAGAACATTCCTGTGAAAGGTTTTTTTTTTTTATCAAGTACCCTTACGAAAATTACCCATGGTTTTAACAATAACACCACAAATCATCGTTCTTGTAGCCATGGTAACTGCAAATTTATATAATATATATATTAAATTAAGATTATTTTGAAAAATCACATACACTTTTAAAATTATAAGCAGGATCGGTATTGATACCGGTATCGTTAAAATTGTAACAAAAAGTATTGGTATCGTATCGCATGGAAAAAATGTGGTATCGCCCATAGACATGTATAGAAAGGCTAGATAGCTTACCGGCGCTGAGAGCCAATGGGACCCGACGACGTCACACGGCGGCCATCTTAGGACAGGACCGCTCGTCCAGTTATAACATTAAAGTCTATTGTGCATGTAGTGCTGAAATAACTATATTTTGCTCAATTTTCAACCAATTTTCAAACGGCTTGGTGTGTCATAAACTTCAGGGATGCGGCTATTTAACTGCATACTTGTGAAAAATTATAGCCACGGAGTTTATTAAGAAAATAGTATATTAAGTAGACTAGACAGGTAAAGTACTAGGTATACCCATACACACACAGTAATGATGTCAATATTTATAAGGTACATGAAACATGAAATAGTGCAATTTAGTTTATTACTAATATTTACATTATTAAATACATGTGTAAATTTATGTATAATATAAATCTGTCTCAAGTTGCCATTCTGTAAAATAAAGAGAAAAGAGATGGGTCTTTGTTTTTTGTTTTTTTACTTAGGTCCAAAGGCACACAATTAGAAAAAACTTACAAAAAAAATATACAAAATATACAAAAAAAAAAAAACATTAAGACACAATTGGACACAAAACTCTTTCCATCAATACAATATAATCAATACAGCTCCCTCCCTCTCCTCCTCTCATTTTCCACAAGCGTAATCAGAAGTTCTGTAAACAAAAAACCAACAAAGTAATCCAAATGTAAAGATGTTTTTAAGAAACCAAACCACTTGGAAATCATGTGTAACTCAAAGTTATGTTGAAACGAAAGACTAACCCTGCCTCTCCCACCAATTTACAATTGCTTGGTGACTCACGACCTCTTCACTGCTAGCCAGCAAATAAATACAACCACATCCACAAAATGACATTTAGACAAAAGATTAGGTTGTCAAGAAACGTTGTTGGTCTCAGGAAACCTGTTAATAATTGAAAATGTCGACTGTGGTATCACTTTAGAGTAGAGGGCAGCCATGAAACACACAGCTACGCTGCAATGTTAAGCGTTTCTCAAAACGTGAAGCTACAATTTAAACATCGGCATCAGCACAAATCATAGCCACGTTAATAAGGTTTGTAATAAACCAAACCGTTTGTAAATCCGTCAAGAATTCAGCAAGTTACGAGCATTTTAGTTGGCGTATGTCACTCACCTTCCGTCCACAGCAGCAGGGAGCAGCAGCGCAGTCTCCTGACCTAAGATGGCCGCCAAGTGACGACACAGCTGACTCCGCCTTGAGCCATCTAGCCTTTCTATACATGTCTATGGTATAGCCCATCCCTATTCAGCAAATCCATGTCTTCTTCTCCATTTTAAGTGTATCTCTGTGGCAGAATTACAGCGCCACATGCTGGTCTGGCATGTATACTACATCGGTTTCGTGTGGATGCGGATATTTCTTGAGACGAGGGAAAAAAAGATCGGGGTCCGTCTCCGTGTGGACGGGGCCGAAGAAGTAACGGGTACTTACGGTTATGGATAGAAATGTAGCGGAGTAAAGAGTACAATATTTGTCTCTCAAATGTACTTGAGTAAAGTCATGAGTACTCCCCAAAAATGATACTCGAGTAAAGTACAGATCCCACAAAATTGTACTTAAGTACTGTACTCAAGTAAATGTACTTCGTTACTATCCGGCTCTGTATATCATGTTAATATATTGCCATAGTTAAATTCCATAACATGCCAATTACATGTGATACCAATTTAACATGTTCGCACATACATAAGTTCTTGCATAATTTTTTTCGTTAATTCTTAGTTTTTGCCTTGACAATAGAAAATATGAGCTAGGCATCATGTATGACAGTCAAAAATGGGATATGAGCTACACAATGACCAGATCCTGCCATTAGCTATATAGAAGACATATCTTGTAGGTATAGGGCTTATATGTGGATATGAAGAAGCAATACAGGAGACCTATATTTCCTGTATATGCACATATATGCACCTCAATTTTGCCTTTATGTGGCATATATACGCATATATGCAGCATATATGCAGTATATATATACGGCATATATGCAGTATATATATGCATATATGCACATATATGCAGCATATATATTATCATATATGTGCATATATGCAGCATATATGTGCATATACACTGCATATAGGTTTCATATATGCGCATATATCCACATATAGGTTCTTTCCATGTGGGCACATAGAGCATTAAGGTTTTAGGCAAGGCAAGGCAAGTTTATTTATATAGCACATTTCGTACACAATGGTAATTCAAAGTGCTTTACATAAAAGAAAGTAAAATAGTAATGAAGAAAAATAATAACAAGAATAAAATAAGCAATTTTAAAACTTTTAAAATTATTAAAACTGTACTTATTTAAAATGAATTTAAAACAGTTAGAAAATGATTTTACGTAAAATTAAATAAAAAAAAACAGTGAAAATATATATTGCAATCAGTTCGGACATTGCACAGTGCTCATTCAATAAATGCACAGCTAAACAGATGAGTTTTAAGTCTAGATTTAAATGTGACCAGTGTTTTAGCACATCTGATCTCTTCTGGAAGCTGATTCCAACTGTGGGCGGCATAGTAACTAAAGGAGGACTCCCCTTGTTTTGTGTGAACCCTTGGTATTTCTAACTGACTCGATCCTAATGATCTGAGTGCTCTTTTAGGTTTATATTCAGTGAGCATATCTGCAATAAATTTCGGTCCTAGGTCATTTAGTGACTTATATACGAGTAAAAGTACTTTAAAATCAATCCTAAATGTAACTGGAAGCCAGTGTAAGGACCTGAGGACTGGTGTGATATGCTCAGATTTTCTGGTTCTAGTCAGAATCCTAGCAGCAGCGTTCTGGATGAGCTGCAGCTGTCTAATGGTCTTTTTGGGAAGGCCGGTGAGGAGCCCATTACAATAGTCCACCCTGCTGGTGATGAAGGCATTAACTAGTTTCTCCAAGTCTTGGCTGGAAACAAAAGATCTAATTCTTGCAATGTTTTTTAAATGATAGTATGCTGATTTAGTTACTGCTTTGACATGACTATTGAAACTAAGGTCTGTCTCCAGAATCACACCAAGATTCCTGACCTGATTTTTAGTTGTTTGACCCCTAGAGTTAAGGTATGCATTCACCTTGAACACTTTACCTTTGTTTCCAAATGCAATGACTTCAGTGTTTTCCTTGTTTAACTGAAGAAAGTTCTGGCACATCCAACTATTAATTTTTTATCAATGCATTGGCAGAGGGAGTCAATTGGGCTGTAGTCATTTGGAGATAAGGCTAGGTAAATCTGGGTATCATCAGCATAGCTGTGATAGGCAATTTGGTTCTTTCTCATTATTTGACTTAGGGGAAGCATATACAGGCTAAACAAGAGCGGTGCAAGAATTGACCCTTGTGGGACTCCGCATGTCATGGACGTCCACTTAGACTTATGCTCTCCTAGACTCACATAATAACCTCTCCCTTCTAAGTATGACCTGAACCATTTGAGTACCATCCCAGAAAGCCCGACCCAGTTTTCCTGTCTCTCTAGTAGTATGTTATGATCGACAGTGTCAAACGCAGCACTGAGATCTAGCAATACCAGCACCGATATTTTGCCAGAGTCACAATTTAAGCGAATATCATTTATCATCTTAATGAGTGCTGTCTCTGTGCTGTGATGCGGTCGAAAACCAGATTGAAAATTGTCCAGGTATCCATTTGAGTTTAAATATTTGTTCAGCTGATTAAAAACGACCTTTTCTATAAGTTTACCTATAAAAGGAAGATTAGATATTGGTCTAAAATTGCTCAAAATGGTGTTATCAAGATTGCTCTTTTTCAGGAGGGGCTTAACAACTGCATTTTTTAAGGAGTTTGGAAATGTCCCAGAAAGAAGTGAGGCGTTCACCACTTCTAAAAGATCTGCTTCTAAGCAGTTAAACACATTTTTGAAAAAAGATGTGGGAAGTGTGTCAAGATAGCAGGTTGACGATTTTAGGTGCTGCACTGTCTTCCAGAATTTTGCTATCAATTGCTTCAAAAATCGACATAGTATCTTTTTTATATTGTGGCCTAATCTGTCTGACCTCTGCATTACTTGAGGATGTGCTAATCGCCTTCCTGATATTGATGATCTTCTCAGAAAAGAAGGATGCAAACTCATTGCATTTGCTGTCTGAGAGCATTTCACTGGGAATCTGACTTGGGGGGTTTGTCAGTCTCTCAACAGTGGCAAAAAGAGTACAAGTGTTATTTAAGTTACTGTTTATAAGGTTTGAGAAGAAATTCTGTCTAGCTGTGGCTAGTTTCACATTAAAAGCACGAAGACTGTCTTTATAGATGCTATAGTGAATTTCAAGTTTTGTCTTCCATCACATCCGCTCTGCTTTTCTGCATTGTCTTTTCATAGTCTGAACTGCTGTTGATCTTCTCCAAACTGATTTCTGTCTGTTTGTTTTCTTACTGATTATTATTGGAGCAATATCATCAATAACATTCTTAACTTTTGAGTTGAATGAATCAAGGAGAGTATCAACAGAGTCTGCAGAAATGCTTGGTGTTAAAGATATAGCCTCCATAAATAGTACACTTGTGTTCTCGTTAATGCATCTCCTTCTGACAGAGACCGATCTAGATTCAGTTGTAGCAGACATCAAAATATCAAAGAAAATACAGAAGTGATCAGATAGTGCTATGTCCTTAATAACAATGGATGAAATGTTTAGACCCCTACTGATGATTAAGTCTAGAGTGTGTCCACCTTTGTGTGTGGGTCCATGCACATGCTGAGTCAAGTCAAAAGTGTTTAGAACCGTTATCATTTCTTTTGTAGTTTTGTTTTCTGAATTATCTATGTGAATATTAAAATCCCCTGCAATAGCAAAACAGTCAAACTCTAAGGAAATAATTGATAACATTTCTGTGACCTCTTCAACAAAGGCTGGAGCGTATTTTGGAGGCCTGTAAATAATAATAAACAAAATGCGTGGAGCACCTTTCAGCACAATCCCTAGATATTCAAAAGACAAGTACTGACCAAATGACACTTGCTTGCATTGATAGACATCTTTAAATATAGCAGCTACACCCCCACCTCTCCTAACAGTCCTGCAGACACTCATGTAAGTGAAGTTAGGAGGGGCTGCTTCATTAAGGACTGTTGCATTGCAGCTGTCTTCAAGCCATGTTTCGTTTAGAAACATAAAATCCAGATTGTTTGTGGTTATAAAGTCATTGATTAGAAATTATTTTTTTTTTAGTGAGCGAATGTTTAAAGATGCTAACTTGATGGCTGTGCTTTGTGTCTTTACATCAATTTTAGTTTGATGCATAATAGGCCGCAGATTAGATGAGTTTGCCCTTCGGCTTGAGATGGCCTTAGACTTTCTATCACGTGATAAAACTGAAATAGAGAAAGCTACAGGCACACTGGGTTCCCGCTTGTTCAGTAGGCATTTGTGAATGTTGCTGTTATTATAGCGGGGACCCAACACATATCACAGAGAGCTGCTATCAGTTGTTTTTGGTTCACCTTCAGCAGATAGAGGGTTTGGGCCCTGGCGTTGTGGCAGTGGTCGAAGAGCTCTCGCAGGAGCAGGGACCACAGGCTTTGGTGGTTTTGGGGCCTGCCGTTTTTTTTGTGATATCTGCGGGCTTGCAGCAAATGAGTGAGAGAGTTTAGTCTCAGCATACACCAATTCCTCCATTTTCTGTGAGAAGCACAGAAGTGGAGATGCTGGAGAAAGTGATAATGTGTCTGGTGAGATGGGCTGTGTCTCTGGTGTTTCCGGTGGCTGTGATATGTTGTCCTGGCTTCCCTGGCTGTTTTCCAGAAAGTCATCCCTGGGTGCTGAATCTTGTAGCTGTTTTGATACATCACAGTCAGTCTGTGAGGAGGTCTGTGGGCAGGGCTCAGCCGGGATAGTGTCCATGAGCAGTGCTTGTTTGGGCTGTGTGGTGTTATCAGTGTCCTTGTGGGATATATCAACCACATGATGACTCGGACCCGGTGTGTGTGCGCTGAATGGATTGACACACTCTGCTGAAGGATGACGGAGGGAAAAGTAGATATTGTCCTTAAACACTCTAGCACCAAGTTTGTTTGGGTGGAGGCCATCCGGTTTAAACAATTGTCTATGGCCCCAGAAAAGATTGAAGTTGTCAATGAAATTCACTCCTTTTATATTACAAGATCTTTGTAGCCATGTGTTCAGCCCAAGCAACTGTGAAAACATATTTGTTCCCCTTGCTGGGAGTGGTCCACTGATGAACGACTGAACCTTGAGTCTTCGAAGTGTTTCAAAGAGTTCACTGAAGTCCTTCTTTTAAGGAGTTCTGACTGCTCTTTGCGAATATCATTCTTCCCCACATGGATGATGATTCGATTTGCAGTCTTGTGCTTCATCAGAATGTTCTCAAGTTCCTTGTTCACATCAGATACCGTTGCTTGAGGAAGGCAGCATGTTGTTGTAGTCCTGCTACGGATGTTTCTGATAACAGAGTCACCCACTATCAGAGTCCTTGGCTCGGCTGCGCTCTGAGCTGAAAGCCGCTGTCTGCTCGTCCTTGAGCGCCTGTTAGTAGCGATGTTAGCTGCTGGCTGATCAGATCCATCTTTAAATACATTTGGGGATTCCTCACCCACATTCATTAATGCTTCAAATCTGTTCTCAAGATGTATAGGGGGTGGTTGAATGCCAGTATTCACAAGCCTTGTCATAGTCGAATCTGGGGTAGAGGAAGCTACGGCAGCAATAAGAGAAACTTGAGACAATCTGATATTTCGTGTTCCTTTGGGTCTCGCTCCCTGTTTGTGCCATCGATTAGTGTGGCGATCAGTTTCGGCTTGTTCCTCTACACTTGGTATAAACTGTTGAGATTCATAAGATTCGTGGGACTCACCGGCTGTATGCTGAGAAGGTCCATGACGACTATCTGCTAAGTGTTCCGTCTGTTTTGGAATTCCAGCAAGTAACTTTGTTTCAAGAATCACAATCCTTTGTAGAAGTTTGCAGCAGTTCATGCAACAAGTAGATCCAACAGGAGGCATTTTTTCTCTCTTCTGTTTGAATGTAGGCAGTTGTTTTCCCCTCTCTGGAATGTAAGCTGCTGGCAGTGGGAGGCAAAGTTTTCTTTTTGTAGTATTATTCCAGTCCCAAAGAGTTTTTAGTTTTAGCGTTTGTGCCAAAAAAATCTGTTTTTTGAGCACTGTGCTGATCTGCTGATGTAGAAATCAGAGAAAAGTACAGAAATAAGAAGCAAAGCGCAGAGCAGTAAGCTAGAATGTCCGAACGGTAGCAAAGCCGGAAGCAGAATGTTTTAGTGTTCTCTTCTTTTCTCTAATTTCAGTAAGTTTGGCATTGATGGCTGCACCAATGCTGGAGGGCACCACACGAGGCCACTTTTGCAAAGTTGCTCCTGTAAGACAAATGAATAAAAGGCAAAACATTGCTCTTGTTCGGAAGCAAGGTGGCCCACAGTTAATGAGTACATGTCAAGTTAGACAACTCAACAGAACCAGGGGGGGTGGTGGGTGGTCTAGTGTTTAGGGATCTGGGCTTCCCAATGGAACTCCAGAAAGTTGTAGGTTTGATAGTTGTAGGCATTGCCACTAAAGCACTATATAAATGACTCATTAATTAACTAATTAATTAATTAATTAATTAATTCACTATTTTGGCCCTGAACAAGACAATTAGCATAAACTTACTTCCAGTGGATCACTTTGGAGTTATAATAATACTAATAATATTAATAATACTAATACATTTCTGAACTGATTTGAAACTTACTGTAGATAGCATCCACTTTTATTTTGTCAAGAGCCTGATGTTGTGGCCCAGAATCCCTGGATGTTCCTCGAAGATTGCACACCAGAAGCACATCAATTGGGAACACTGATGTCAGGAGTGTTCTCACAGAACAGGAGGTGGAGTTCGCATTCTGGGCCACAGCCCATGCCACTTTGTCAACAAATACATTAGATCCAGGACAAATTTCCACCTGTTTAAGGAAGAGTACGAAAACAATTTATTATGCAGTGTTGCCAATGGGATACAATACTTTTATATAGATACATATTACCAAATGGTTCAATGAACAATGCAGTATTTATTGATTAATTAAATTAGTACACTACCTGTTCTGTGGATAATGCTTTCGGTGGGTGGAGATCGGAGGGAGAGGGCTGTGCAATACTGTGGCAAACCCTGTCCACTTTACAAGTCAGAGCTGATTGATGTCGTTGATGAACACTGAGACTTCAGGGCCATCTTCACTTCATTAATCAGATTTGGTAGCTCTAACAACAAAAATAAAACAAAATTCAACAATTTATTATACTAATTTACCTACTCCAATGTGTCTTATATACTTGATAAAAATGCAGTTACCAATAATTATTGTCATTACCAATTATTAAATTATTTGCCTCAACTTAAGTTAAGTTAAATAATGTTATTGGAACAAAACAACAGTTCAACAATAATTCAGCAATAATAAGTGCACAGACCACAAGAACTACAAAACAGTGTGATAGCTGATTGTTTTCATCCTCCATTTCCTTCAGCTTCTTCTGAGTCTCTTTCAAGGTTGTGGCTTGTACACGTCAACAATCATTTGGCCAGCATTTCTCTGTGGTTTGGGAATCCCTGTCCTTTTCCTTTGGGTCTGTGAAACAAAAAGAAACAAGTTTTAAGATTTCTTTACTTAACATGATTCCAGTGCAAGTAGATAGAAAATAAAATAAAAATAGTTCTGATTATATGTGTAAAGTCTGAAAGCTCTGCTGGGACTAGTCCAAACATCAATGGAGAAATCGATTCATTTTTATGAAAACATTAAATTGAGACAGAGTGGTATATCCAGCTATCATATATGAAAAGGCTATACAATGGAAGTGTGCCAGTCAAGATGGCATCATCAAAGTAATGCTTACTTTTACAACTACTAGGCCAAAAATGTTATTAAAAGTGTATTACAATGGAGTAGATAAGGAGCTGATATGTATTCATCTTCTTAGATATTTATCTTACTACCTCAATAAATGTAAACAGATAAAAATAAAATGACTGTACAGTATATGATGCTAAGTGAGAGAATCAGAAGGAGGCAAATATCAAAGAAGATTTTAATGCCATTCACATTTTGGATATTGTCAGGTTAAAAAACAAGTAGATTACTTTGTTGTCTTGCCTTGTACACTAGTTTTATACATACCAGAGATCTTTTTTTAAGTCTGCAAACATTTCAACTCAGTCCTTAACAGTGTTGGGGAGTAACTAGTTACATGTAACGGCGTTACGTAATTTAATTACAAAATTATTGTAACTGTAATTAGTTACAGTTACTACGAAAAAATGAGTAATTAAATTACAGTTACTTATGAAATTTTTAACGATTACAAAGGGGATTACATTTGAATATTTACACACATCCACATACAGATTTAACTGATTTATTTCCCAAATTGCACTGACTATTCTGAGACATACCGCCCTAATAATTTCCGGGATGCGGAAATACAGTCTGGTTCGTAGAATCCAGTAATAAAAACGGAATGCCTAACGCGGACGGAATATGCCACATTTTGGATGACTAAATCAAAAGTAGGTCAGTACACTTGAATCAAAACATGACATCGACTAGTGTCTGTGAATATTAAGCCCCAAAAATGCAATATATGACTTGCACATTCTGCGTGTCTGTGGAAATCAGGCGCGGACTGGACACCGGGAGAACCAGGAC
The DNA here is from genome assembly GCF_963082965.1 of Carassius carassius. Lineage (NCBI taxonomy): Eukaryota > Metazoa > Chordata > Actinopteri > Cypriniformes > Cyprinidae > Carassius > Carassius carassius. The sequence goes on along the minus strand of NC_081793.1, from coordinate 12,145,587 downwards.
AATTCCCGGTGGCCTGGCAGCCGATTTTGCCCCACTATTTAATATCATTATTGTATACTAAAGCGATCATTTGCGAATCCGCCATTTGATAATTAAATCTCTAATAAGTCATGAATTGTTAGTCATGACTCGCGCGCTCTCCGCGCCTCCGCCAAACGGGTTGGATCAGACTCAATCAATGTAATCAATCAGAGTAATCAATGCGAGAGAACAAGAGAGAAAAGAGTGGACTGTGGAAGCGCACAGCTGGATCAGAGAAGCAGAACTACTGTTCAGGGTTTTAGGTCAGTTTAATCTGTAAAGATGCTTTTTTGTCTTTGTTTTTATATTTAATTAATCAAGCAGCAGCACGTTGCTCATCAGTCATCACTCAAAATACTATATAAAGGACATCATTATTATCTGTTGTAATGTTACAGTAGGAATTTAGCTGAAAAAAAATCAGATTTTTTTTTATAGGTTTAGGGGGAGCTATACGACAGACAACACAACCCTTACGAAAATTAACATTTTAATATTTAACTATAAATCCAGAGAAAATGGTTACTATTGTTTAACTGTGGTAACCAAAAATGTAAAATTATTTTACAAATGTATTTATTTAAAAATAAATACAAATCCATTTGCCAAAAAAAACAAAAACAAAACAAGGTTATTTTACTTTTATAGAGGCTAATAAAAGCATGGTATTTTTTTGTTAGGGAAAAACATGACTCGTGTACAGTATTAGGATTTTTCTACAAAGATATTGTAGTATTGTAGAGTATTGTATTGTAAAGTATAGTTTTGTTCAATCTTGAGTATTAAAGTCATGAGAGAGATGGATAACAGGGCAAAATAAAAAGACTGAAGAGAAAAATGGAGGTGAAGGTGCAGTTCAGGAGAGAACTTTTAATTATTTTGCATGTCCCCAAATTAAAGATTTAAACCTTTTTTATGTCAGGTCCATACAAAAAAATTGTTTTGTCCATGAATTTGTTTGTATGAGTTTGAATTTTCCAGTCTGAATTTTTTTCCCAGTCCACCCCTCCTGTAAATTAATAGCAAAGATATGGTTTCATTTACTACACATTGGCCTACTGAAGCTCGCAGTGTTTTCTACCTCTGCTGCCTCAATATAGGAGTACACGAGCACATAAACATAATTTCTAGAACTGCTCTGTGTCACTTCATGAGCATTTTACTTATTTTGAGAAAACTATCATCATATACAAAGAGACAGCAGTTTAAAAAAACAAACACCAATGTTTCAGGAGTTTAGTACACAGAATACGTCACATGCTTATTAGATAAATGTATTTAAGTTGATGTATATGCTTTCATTTATTATTCTTTAATTTTCACAAATTTAGAAAAGTAATCAAAAAGTACTCAAAAGTAATTAGTTACATTACTTTAATAAAGTAATTGAAAAAGTTACACTACTATTACATTTTAAACAGGGTAACTTGTAATCTGTAACCTATTACATTTCCAAAGTAACCTTCCCAACACTGGTCCTTAAGTATATGGTGTGTGTTTATATGCATAAAATTAATTCAGTGACAGTTGAACACAAACAGTCTTACTGGTGTATTCTTAACATCAGTTTCATCTGAATCTGTATATCTTGATGGTGGGACTGAGGCCATTTTCTTAGGCAGTGCTTTGTTACTTTCATCAGACTCCATCCCCAGAAATTCCTTAATTTTACTATTAGTATGAAATAGACCAAAGTGGGAGGAGAGATCAGATTAAGGCACTTCACAGTACAGAAAACAATATTTTACATTTACTTCATGAAATTATTCCTGCGCATATTATTGTCAGTGGTAGTTACAAAACGGTCATTACAATTTTACACATCACAACAGTTTCACATTATTCATTGGACATGACACTGTAAAAAAAAATAATAAAAAATAACCCATTAGATAAGTCTTCTTACTGCTCACAAACTTGATAGAGGCCATGTACACTGGCCAGCCATGTTTTGGCTTTTTCCCTTTCTGCTACTCCACAGCAGCTGAATAGTCAGTTTGTGTGTATCCATCATCATCCATCTTGGTGTCATCACACTGTAAAAAAAATTCTGTCGTTTTTACAAAAAAAATTTGGCAGCTGGGTTGCCAGAATAATTTTGTAAAAATTACAGGTCACTGTAAAAAAAAATCCTGTAAAATGTACAGGGATTTACTGTAAGAAATACAGACTTTAAGTTTGTTTATACAAAAAAATCCTGTTGTTTTTACAAAAATAATTTGGCAGCTGTGGTTGCCAGAATAAATTTGTAAGTACAAAACTGCATAAAAACATCCATTTTCTGCATTGTCTTGTCTTCTTTATTAATATTAAAGCAGCACAACATACACATTTGTAATATGTACAGCTTAATTATCTCATTGGAACTGATAGAGGAAAGATGGAGGTAAAGAGATGGAAGGAAACAAAGACGAGAAAAAGAGTACAAATGAAAAATAGAGAAGGAGAGGGCAAGAAAGAATATTTGTTAAACAATGAATCTCTGCAAACTGACTTACAGGACAATATCACTCTGCAAACTGACTTGCAGGACAATAACACTCTGCAAACTGACTTGCAGGACAATATCACTCTGCAAACTGACTTGCAGGACAATATCACTCTGCAAACTGACTTGCAGGACAATATCACTCTGCAAACTGACTTGCAGGACAATATCACTCTGCGAACTGACTTGCAGGACAATATCACTCTGCGAACTGACTTGCAGGACAATATCACTCTGCGAACTGACTTGCAGGACAATATCACTCTGCGAACTGACTTGCAGGACAATATCACTCTGCGAACTGACTTGCAGGACAATATCACTCTGCGAACTGACTTGCAGGACAATATCACTCGGCGAATTGACTTGCAGGACAGGACTCTTGGGTTCACATTGAGGCGTGAAGTTTGTGTCTTCTCCACTTTGGTGCCCTTCTCTGGGTTGATGGAGAAAAAACACCTTGAGAAAGAAGAAAAACAGGCAACTTATTAATTATAAAATAGTTTTATTAACAGAAAAAAATAACTTAAATTTCTTTATTCAAGATATTTTAGGTATTAAAGGGTTAGTTCATCCAAAAATGCTGTCATTGATTACTCGCCCTTCATGTCATTCCAAACCCGCAAGACTTTAGTTCTTTCTTAAGTCTTCTTAAGATCTTAAAATAAGATTTTTTTAATGCAATCTGAGATATCTGTCCCTACATTGACTGCTACGCAACTGAAACTTTGCTTCAAAAAGTTGAAAGAGATTGAAAAACTAATCTGAATTGAACGGTTTATTCCAAAAAATTGCAGACACAATCGTTTATATGATGAACAAAGTTAATTTAGTCTTATTCACAAATAAACATTCATCAGCTTACACATCAGTTGTGGTAAATAGAAGCTCAAGCATGTTCACTTGACATGTGAGAACCAGGCAGCCTGTTTGAGCTTTCTCAAGAACCAATGAGGTTTGTTCCTGTGCGTCAAGCAGGCCTGGTTGAGTTTGTTTGTGTTTGCTGACCAATGTTTATGTAAGGGATAATGTATAGAGAGGCGGTCGTTATAGCAAATAACAACCCCGAAGCGGAGGGGTCTTGAATCAGCCTGAAGGGCTTGTTATTCACTATAATGACAGCCTCTCTATACATTATCCCGCTTATTACATGGCTACCTACAAAATAAATAAATAATTTGCCACAAATTATTGATTTAAAAAGGAGTTTATTGATTTAAAAACGATTGTATTGCTTCCGCCAAAGAAAATAGTCCGTTCCGAGTCCATAGCAACGCGCTGTTTTTCATGGCAACGGTCTGTTATACTTCGCAGCGGTCTGTTATGTAAGGAATAATAAGGAATAATTGACGACAGGCCATTGAATTATTAGAAAAATAATGCACACCCGAGGTGGTAATGCGGTCACGACGTGAAATGGCACACTTAAAATCTGCAACAAATGCCCTAGCAGTAACAGAGGTTTCAGACTCATTGTGAGCCCGATAAAAATGAGCTTTAAAAGCTGCATAAGTACAAAATGTCCGTTTGCAGTCAGCGTCAGCACATTTGAAGAGACAACGGGGCTCGTTCCTATGAACTCTACAATGCAGCACATAACCCCTCAATGTCTCTAGTGTTTTGCTGCAATAACGACAGTTAATCATTTTTTTAACAAACTAATAAAAATGGTTATTTTTAATCCTAATGTTACTTACTCAGCATGAAAGAAACTAAAACCCTGATTAAACCCCAAATCATCAGCATCATTGAATAAATAACCTCAGTCACAAACATACACTTGTATAGTTACCGTTTTTTTTTTATATAAAAAACGAATTGTTTGTTCACTTACCAGTGCAAGAGATCGCAATTTTACATGTAAACTCCACTAGCTCACTGGAAGAATTGGCGGGCACTCCCACTCATGAAGTTCGTCAAAATGGCTGATCCTGTGATAATCAGAAATCTGCTTTGCTGCAGAAATGACAGTAAACATTAGTCGACTTGAAGCAAACTAACAAAATCGCTCTTTTTTTAAACTAGTTAACATTACTCAGCATGAAAGAAAAAAAAAACTGAAAAAGTTTTGAAAAAAAGTTGAAAAAACCCCACAGCTTAACGTTAACAGCCTAATTAACCAAAGTTCGTCTGCATCATTATGATGGCATAGCCTCAGTCAAAACATACACTTGTACAGTTACTGTTTTTTTAAATAAAACAAACTGTTTGTTCACTTACCAGTGCAAGAGATCGGAATTGTGTGTCATGCATAAATCCACTAACAGTTAACGTTAGCTGAGCTCACTGGCAGAAATGGCGGGCGCCACAATGACTTGTGAAGTTCGTCAAAATGGCTGATCCCGTGATAATCAGCAATCTGCTTTGTTGCAGAAACGACAGGAAACGCTCTTTTTATCTCAGTTAACGTTACTCCGCATGAAAGATAAAAACTGACAGAGTTGAGCTGATAATAAAACCCAGTCTAACGTTACAGCCTTTATCAACCAATCGTCCGCATCATTATGATGGCAAAATAGCCTCAGTCAAAACATATAACTTGCTTGTACAGCTACTGTTATTTTTAATAAAACGAACTGTTTGTTCACTTACCAGTGCTAGATATCGCAATTTTACATGTCATGCACAAATCACAAATGGCGGGCGCTCTCACTTGTGAAGTTCATCAAAATGGCTGATACCGTGATAATCAGCAATCTGCTTTGCTGCAGAAACAGGAAACGTTAACGTTAGTCGTTCGAGCAAACTAACAAAATCGCTCTTTTTATCTCAGTTAACGTTACGCAGCATGAAAGAAAAATACTGACAGAGTTGAGCTGATAATAAAACCCACATTAACAGCTTCGTCAGCATCATTATTATGATGGGAAAATAGATATCAACATATACTTGTAGGCTACAGTTCACGTTACTGTTTTTGAAGAAAACGAGCTGTTTGTTCACTTACTGCAAGAGCTCGCAATATTACATGATGTCACGCAAAAACTCCACTAGCTCACTGGCAGAATGGGCGCGCGCTCACACTTATGAAGTTCATCAAAACGGCTGATCACGTGATATTCAGAAATCTGCTTTGCTGCAGAAACTACAGTTGGTCGTTTTTGAGCAAACTAACAAAATCGCTTTTTTTTATCCTAGTTAACGTTTCTCAGCATGAAAGAAACAAACTGAAAGAGTTGTGCGTTGAACATGAAACCCAGTCCACGCAAAATAGCCTCAGTCATAACATATAATTGTCTTACAAGTAATGTATTTCAAGTTTGTAGAAAACAAACCGTTCACTTACCAGATTTGATATGTCATGCAAAACTCCACGCACTTGCTGGCAGAAATGGTGTGCGCACACTCTCGTCGTGAAGTTCATCAAAACAGCTGATCCGTGATCCCGCGATAATCTGAAATCTACTGCTCGACATTCAAACGCAGATGTTCATGTAACGTTACATGGGAATGTAAATTTTACATCGACAAAATATAAATATGAATAAATTACATTATTCTGTAAATGAAAAAAAGAAAGAAATTATTTTATTTGATCATTTACAATTTAATTAATTATTCAAAATAACAAGTGAACGGTTTGGCTATTGTATAATGTCCCCTTAACTGTTGACAGATAGCCTACAATGTGCAATTCCTACCAGTTTATATTTAGCTAGTCATTTTACAGTGCTGTTGGACCTAAAAGACCCATTGCCTGTTTTTAAATATGAATTTTAAAATTCATATTAACACAGTTATGCTGTACTTGAACATATTTTGTCTGTAAAATATATCATGTATAAAATGTACAGGTTCTTGTTGATAGGCTATTGAGAATATGTATGTCCGAAAAATATTTTAACACTGTCATGTTGTAATTTTAACTGCATTGTTGCTTTCTGCATAGTTTTTTTTTCTGCTTAAATTGCATAAGTCTGTAAATCTGTAAATTCTACAAATTAATATGATTATTTTAACACATTCTTGTAAAATCAACAGTTTTGTTTGGTTCAGTATTTTACAACAGCATTTGTACTATTTTCAAAATAGTACTGTAAATTTAACAAAATTTCATTGTTTTTCTATTTACAAAATTTTGATGTCACGATTTTACAGAATTACACAGTTAATTTCACAGACATTTTTTACAGTGCATATTTACGTATGGCGTCAGTTTTTACCTCACTATACATCCCAGCATCCTCCCCACTGGACCACTGCAAACTTTCCCATCACACCTTGGAAATTAGAAGAGAGTTGCTTATAGTCAAATTAGATTAATGCGTTTAAGACTGTTTCATTAGTCACATGTCAGACATAATGCTAACTGTCAACTTGATGTGTCAACTGCATGCAAGTTAGCTGAAGAGCTTGTGGGAGATAATATTTTTTTAAATAAAAGTAATGTTATCAGAATAAGAACAATACAACATAAACTAAAAATAAATTAATCCAGCTAACATTAGCTAAATACATGAAGCAAGGTCGTGGTTTGTCGCAGAGAATTCCTGAATGAGGCTCCAGTTACTTGCTGAAAATAAACTAACTCTAGCAACTGTTTTCTGATAGGTTAACATTAACAAATGCGAAAAAAAAATAAAAATAGTTTGCTTATAAATTGCTAAAAACACAAACCTGAATCAGCACTGCTGCCTGAGTAATCAATACAACAAGTGAAAATTATTCCTACCTTAGGATCCTGGTTACGTTACTGCAGAAATCAACGTCTAGGCAATCTGTAAATTCGGAGCTGTTGACTCAAGTCACACAACTTATCGTTTTACTGCTCTTTGGGTGCTTGTCTTAATGAGGCTTTTTATTGGATCCCGCAAAGCAGTTCAAACATCAACCAATCAGTGTATTTTATAGTTTCTTTTTATATAGACTTGCCTTGCCGTAGGTTTCAAAAAATAGAGTACTTGTAAATGATACAGAACGCATGCGGAACAAATGCCGAAACAAAAAGTGTATTGCTTTCACAGCTGCCAAGAAGAAGAAAGAAAGATTCCTCAAAGTACACGGACCAGGTGGAAAAAAAGGTAAAGTGTAGGCTATAAAATAAAATAAATATAAAATATATGTAGATACGGTTGAGAACAGGGTCGGAATTTAACAGGTGCACAAATAATAATAATAATAATAATAATAATAATAATAATAAATAAATAAATTAAAAAGCCCACAAAATTAAGATTCATTTTAATTAAATATATTATGGCTGTCGCGATATTCTGATTAATTAAAATAGCTGTTAAATTTAAGTATTTTACATAAATTACATTACAACATGGATGCAATTAATAAGATGATTAACAAATTTGCCCTTACAAATGTAAATAATGGCACTTAATGATCTAGACTAATGGTAAAGAAGTCTAGAGTTGTGAAGCTGTGTCTCTCATAATGTTGTGTCTGAAATTGTATAGGAAAATCGAATAATATCTACATGACTTGGAAGGGTAAACTTTCTGGAGTGACACTAATAAGTTCTAAGTAAGAAAATAAATTGGAAATTTACAAAGGAAACACATTTGTGGGGGTATTGTTAATTAATGTGCTAAAAGTTTTATAGTGCCCAATTAAATTGAATGGTTTCTCATCTTTATACACATTTAAATGGACTGTTCTGTTTTCTATCTCTTTTGTATATTTACTTTTGCCCTGTCTTAGAATGTTTCCCACTTGCCAAAGGGGACTGAAGAATCCACCCCCACAGATATAGACCTCCAGGTAGACATTTTGACAGATATTTCTGATGGGAAGCTGTACAAATATCTGAAATCAGTTAGCGATTCTTTCTTTTCCCTGTCATTCAATTGTGATGGAGTGCCTGTGTTCCAGTCATCTAAATTCAGCATCTGGCCCATACTATGCTCTGTTAATGAAATAGCCACAGAGGAAAGAGATAAAAATGTCATACTATGTGCCTTGTGGTTTGGGTCATCTAAACCACTGATGAGTAGCTTCCTCAAACATTTTGTGGAGGAATGCAAAAGTCTTGGACAAACGGGACTTCAGTGGCAGGATCCAGTAGATCACTCAATCAAAACTGCAAAGGTCTATGCATTATGTGCTATATGTGATGCTGTTGCACGGCCTTTACTGCAAAATTTCACAGTTAATAACAGTTTAATGGAGAGTATGGGTGTGGGCATTGTCTTCATCTAGTTGTTCAACTGTGCCAAAAAATAAATAAAATGAACAGAGCATTTTGGATATAAAAGGGCCTTCTCCAATTGTGGACTTTTTTACCTGATTTACCTGATCAATGGCATGGTCATTGTGTGTTACTGGGGGTTTGTCTGCAAAAAGCCACTACAGTCAACCATTGGCTTGAACACTGAAAGAGTGGATGGAAATCTTTTATCAATCAAGCCTCCAAGCATTTTTTTCCAGAATCCCATGGTCTATTGCTGAGAGAAGGTTTTGGAAAGCTCATGAACGGCAGAACTGGCTTTTATATTACAGTTTGCCAGTCCTGAAGGGGATAATTCCAAACAAGTATCTTTGCCACTGGGCTTTACTTGTGGAGGGTGTGAGCATTTTGCTAGGCTCAGACATTAGCCAAGAGAATACTGACCATGCTCATCAGGCTGTTGAGCTTTATGTAACATCAGTTCAGTCTTTTTACGGCAAGTATCAGATGACCTACAATGTGCATTCACTCCTGCATTTGACTAAGAGTGTTGAAAATTTGGGTCCTCTCTGGGCCCAGTCTGCTTTCATTTTTGAGAACTATAATAGCTACTTGCTCAAGCAAGTAAAAAGCAGTAATGCAATCCCTCAGAGCTTTGCAAAAGGGTAGTTTGGTCTTGTGCATTGTCATGCATAGGTAAGGCCTGCTTATCTAATGATAATAATAATAATAATTTTATTTATAAAGCACTTTGCATTTAAAAATAATAAATACTTTAATATATTGTAAATGAATGAAGTTGAGTCAAATCTGTTTGTAGAACAGTAATCTAAAATGTTAGCAATTGAGGGGTTTAAAATGGGCTGGAATATATTTGACAGAAAGTCATTTTTGTAAATGTGACAAGCTGTTGGTGGCAATATGCATAAGGAGAAATTTTGGAAAGTTTTATGTTAAACAAAACTTTTGTATACAGTAAACTTAGTACTGTAATAAAGTTGTGATAAAGATTGTCTTAAATGAAAATGAAATCTGGTGATGTAGGATTTGAAAGGAAAACTATTTTGAAATGTGAAATATTCAAATGTATTTTGTAGAATACACTCAAATAAATAATTTTGCAATTAAAATGTGTGCTTGTCTGACTAGTTTAGATGTTGTGTTTTATCTAAGGCTGAAAATCAGTATATGACAATGACTGACTATAGGCATAGTCTCCACTTAGTACAAGATAAGACCAAGGGGATGAGTGCAGCCTCATACTGATTAGCCGCATTTCCACTGTCGGGCCAGTGCGAGCCAGGGCTTAAAACGGGCCGGGCGGGGCTCATATCCTTGGGCCAGTAGCACCGAGGCCAGAATAGTGCAGGGTTTCCACAGTAGAGCCTGAAGCTCCGCTGCGCGTCACTTAAACACGCCCTTTACACTCCTTTCAGAAGTCACGCAACCCCATCATTTCACCAACAAAGAGAAGTTATCAGAAAACTAAGAAATGCGCGATCACAAAACGAACATGATAAAAGCGGCCATTTGTTTGCATGCTTTGTTAGATATTCAAATTCAAAAGCATCGATGTTTTACTATAGAATAAGTGATACATTGATCATAATGAACTTATTTATCAGGACTCAAAATTAATCACACAGAAATACATTTATTTGTATTTTATTTATTTATTTTAAACGCTTATAAAAATAGCCGGCTTATTCAGTCGAGTCTGTTTCTGTTTATTTGTAGCCTATACGTCACATTTAGAATGAATGATAATCCCTATCTCTATTTTTATAAAAGCTCCCGAACAAAAAAAAAAAAAAAAAAAAAAAAAAAAACATGATTATATTTTTAGGATATGAAACGTGGAGCTAAACTCTCTAAACGAGACTTATGACAGATAATATAAGTTACTAAATGATACACGATTGTGATAGAGAATAAGAAGCTGACGTCTGATTTCTTCAAGCGGTCATATTTACTATGTTTACTGTGGTAATGTTATAAATATTTCTGCCTTGTTATGGTGATTATGATCCACATCGGATCAAATTATTTCAAACACATGCTGCTGACTGAAAGTGAGTTTTGAGCTCAACTTATTAAAAAAGGTTTTCAATGCTGGTGTTATAGTTGCTTTTTGTTATGATCTGCAGCGCTGACTCTCTATTTTTATAAAAGCACCCGAACAAAAATCATTATTTTATTTTGATAACATATTCTACACGGAGCTAAACTTTTGAGACGAGTCTTATGACGTATAAAATATGTTACTAAACAAAAACACAATTGTGATAGAGAATAAGAAGCTGACGTCTAATTTCTCCAAGTGGTTGCATTTACCATGTTTACTATGTTAACATTAATGTTTAGCGTGCATAGTCTTTTACATCGGTTTTAAATATTTCTGCCTTGTATGGTGATTATAATCCACATCGGATCAAGTTATTTCAAACACTCGCTGCTGACTAAGAGTTATTTCAACTTATTTTAAAGTCTTTAATGCCGGTGTTAAAGCTGTTATCTTTCTGAAAAGATCCGCGCTGGCGCTCTCCAGACTCTGAGAAACTCCGCCTTTGTTCACAACCACTCCTCTCGCCCCAGCTGGCCCGCTTTGGCCCAAGGTTTTCGTCGGGCCAAAAAACCCTGGCCGTTGGCCTCGAGGAAGCCCCGGCGAGGCATGATCAAGCCCCGGAAGTGACAGTGGAAACGCGACTGGCCCTGGCACGCACTAGCACGCCCGGTTTAAGCTCGACAGTGGAAACACGGCTATTGGTAAACTGCAGTATGTTTTATACACATCTCAAGAGATGTGGTGGACATTCATATTAAATTTGCATTCTTTCCCTGTTTTTACATTTTGAAAACTTATGAGGCTTTAGTCAAATGTAGGGCATATATAACATGAAAGTACATTAATATTACGCATTTTTTATATGTGGTTTTTGCAGCATATATGTCCCTAACAATATTCAGTTGGAACATATAAGAAAGAAGACATATTTTTAACAAAACTGTTTCATATGGGAACCTAGAAGAACCAAAGAAAGTTAACCACAAAATTTGATTAATGAATCAACATACTGGAACAAATTAGAACAACAATTTCTAAAATAATCTAACTATCCTCAATGTACTAAACTACACTGACTAATTGAACTTAACCACGTGTAATTAAATAACCTGATGCTTGCATCAGTACAGTAACTGTCATGGAGGTGTTGTATTGTTGTTTGCTGTGTTTGTCTGCTTCTTCTGCCTTTGTTTCTCCAGTGCTCAACTATGTCAACTTTCGTGGCCCAATGGTTAGAGAACCCCCAACTGCTCCCCGGGAGCCACAGCATAAATGGCTGCCCACTGCTCCGGGTGTGTGTTCACAGTGTGTGTGTGTGTGTGTGTGTGTGTGTCTTCACTGCTTTGTGTGTGTGCACTTCGGATGGGTTAAATGCAGAGCACGAATTCTGAGTATGGGTCACCATACTTGGCTGAATGTCATGTCACTACTGTCTTCAGCTCAACACAATCGCAGACCGAAGCGGGGATGTAGGGTTTCAGAGCGAACCAGACAAATTAAAGATTTGATTGGGAGCATGGTTGAAACATGAGGAGCCGAATTCCACAGAAAAACTCAAGACCTAAATCAAATCCTAGCACCACGAGTCTGAAGCAAGTCCACCAACTAGCAGTTTTGAGCCGCTTAAAAATTAGAACAAAAGAACAAATATTGACAATTGACAAGAATGAGAAGGATCTTGTGTTTTGTGCTTACAAGTTAATGTCTTATATATAGTATAGTGTTTTCACTATATTTTGGATTTTAATATCCATTGCAGATTTGATGTTATACGCCTCCTACAGTAAATTGCTGGCCAACTGAGTGATCAGCCGTAAAACTGTGATTATGTCAAAATTCTCAATGAAATCTTAAATGATTCCCTTTGAGCTAAATTGACATGTTTCCCTTACACAGCAAGCAAAACAATTTTGCATGCTGAAGGTCAAGTGCAGGGGTCAGCAATCTGTGGATCCGGATTGTTGCCAATATACGACGTTGCGGCCGCTGCGAGAAACAAGTGAGACTTTGCTGCTGTGAGATCTGGGGCATGTCCCAGGCTTGTTAAAGTCAAGTCAAGTCACCTTTATTTATATAGTGCTTTAAACAAAACAGATTTTGTCAAAGCAACTGAACAACATTAATTAGGAAAACAGTGTGTTAATAATACAAAATGACAGTTAAAGGCAGTTCATCAGTGAATTCAGTGATCATCCAGCTCACTTCAGTTTAAATAGTATCTTTGCAATCATTTGCATTCAAGTTAATGATATCACTGTAAATGGAGTGTCCCCAACTAAGCAAGCCAGAGGCAACAGCGGCAAGGAACCAAAACTCCATCGGTGACAGAATGGAAAAAAACCTTGGGAGAAACCAGGCTCAGTCGGGGGGCCAGTCTCCTCTGACCAGACGAAACCAGCAGTTCAATTCCAGGCTGCAGCAAAGTCACATTGTGCAGAGGACTCAACTGGTTCCTGTTGTCTTGTCCCGGTGGTCGTCTGAGACAAAGTCTTTACAGGGGAGCTGTATCTACATAGTTGTCCTTGTCCTGGTCTTCTTCTTACGATGTAGCAAGAGAGAGAGTAATGTGCACCTTGTCTCCAAAAATTTGATTGATGAGGGGTCATAAAAGCCATCTGTTCTGGACACCTGTTTGTACACCCCCCTCCCCTCCCTGTACATCCTCCAGTGACCTCAATATGAACTTATGAACCAAGGAGGATTTTCGGAGGGGGGGGGGGGGGGGGGGGGGGAGTTGTGGGAAGCTATGTACTTTTTTTTTAAACTTTGAAAAGGGGCGAAATCATGAAAATGGTGTAAGGGAAGATTTTATTAAGGTTTTAAATAAACAGTGTATTTCAAGAAAAAGGTTATAAAGGCATAGCAGCAATGGAAACAATGTAATGATCGTTTTTCGTAGTTGGAAAAGTGTAAAACGTTGTTAAAGTTGTTACAAATGAAATAAAACTATGTTACTGGTTATTTATCTGATACAGCCAAACGAGTCAAAACTATCAGATATGTTTTCGTTAAGCAATACGTGAAAAAGATGTGAGAGCTTGTAGCATTACAATTTAAAAATGGTGTTTTGTTAACAGTTAGAAAATAAAGAAAACTAGGTAATAGAGTTTTAGCATTTGTACCTTACCTCAAACTGAAAAAAAGAAACGAATGTAAAGCAGCGATACAAACCAGAAAAGTAGGAGTTTTGTCACGAGGTTAGAGAAAATTTAAAACAAAAGAAAAAAGATGGTAGACATTATGCGGATCTAAAATAAAATACACCAGACCCCGTCTTTAAAACACCAGCACAAGATACTTGTCAAAACTATGCTGTACTTTACCACTAACTACAATTTTACTGACCGAGAGTTAAACGAAAGAAAATAAAAAGATCTCCCAGCAATGTGTTAAGTCATCTCCGTTGAGTCTTCCTCCCACCACCGCAGACACAGTTAGAATGAGGCTTGGGAATGCTCCGGAAAAAAAACCACGCCTCCAGCGCTAGAGAGGGCAGGGCAGGAGGCGTGATAGAAGCATCAATTTGGCTGTAACAAGTGTATAAAAAGAGGTTTTTGTTGAAACTAATTTATCCGTACCTAGTTGTAAAATACGAACTGTGTTTTGTGAATTGGAAAAATTGGAGAGCTATTCTGTAACAATGGCCACGACATCATCACCTAAAACTCCTGAGAAGAGTGTTGAGTTAGCTATGGAACAGCTAATGCTGGCCCCGAGGAAGATAAAACATGGGCCGTGTCTGGCCAATTTCCTCCACGAACCTTTGGACAATGTTAAGCGTGAGTTTCATCTATCCGGTAATCGTATTTGCAGTTACGATTTTGACAAGTGCAACCGCGAGGTCAGACTGAGCACCGTGGACAGTGATGAAAGGTTCACGTACGACACAGCCGAGGATCCTGATCTGTTTTTCACAGTAAAAGATTGATGTTTATTTTACAATTATGTCTGGCGTGATCTAAAAGATGGAGGCGACGATCCTCTATTCATAGGCGAATGGAACGGTATCACTCCGGGAATGCGTTACAGAGTGCTCGGAGATCACATTAACAAGTATGCTGATGATTATATATATATTCTTTGCAGCGACCGTCTCCTGGATTTACCTGAACGCGCATGGCCAATATCTGAAGAGGATCATCTTAAATACTATAAGATTAAATTTTTGTTTCAGTGGAAAGACGTGCCTGCGTTAGAGGAGATATTTGGAAAGACATTTTGTACAAAATGTTTAAGTGGTGCGAGGCGTTTGACAGATACAACAACATAAAAGTGAAGCTGTTTCACCCTGAATGGTGTGTGGCCAGTCGGAGAGGGGTTCATGTGGCCCCGCCTACCATCTATAATCATTAAATACGCACCTCAGGGGCCTCTGTGGAAATAGACTTCGAGCGACATCACCACCACCAACATGACTCAAGAAAATACCTCGCCAGCTCCACAATTTGTATGCGATGACAACGCATCCGCACCGTGGTCAGCGACGGACAATGACGCCTGGCTGAACAAATTCTGTACAGAGCTCGGATACCATAACCTCGCCTTCCTCGCAAAGTACAATCCGCCACCACCTCCCCACGTTGGTCCATCTGGCACAGCAAATTCTGAAAACGTCTCGGACACCGTCGACGGTTGCATCGGGGTGATCGGACATAAGATCATTAAAGCTGTTGTTGCCATAATTCTGGAACATCTGGTTGACAAACAGCTGAAGAAAGATTGTTACGGATGTCAGGTCGATCATCCTTCGCAAACACAACATTCATGTCTCTATGAGGCACCTGCATACTATTTTCTGGGATGTTTTGAACAACTCTCGCATAAATTGTGTAAACCTGATCTGAAACTCATTCTGGCACAAACCTTGAAACTGTTTGGTTTAACACCGCATCAGCAAAGAATTCAGGGGGTTGTCGATGGTGTTCTGTGTGACCTCAGAGATGAGATGTACATAGTGGAAGGTCTGGCAGAACTCCGAACGAAACTTGTGGATGAAACTTGCGAGCAGGCCATTTACGACGCTGTTGACAGCTGGAAGAAGAGTACACCTGCTGATTCTGATTAACCGTGGGGACATGGGTAACCTCTGCAGCACAAACTGTCTGGGAAAACTCATATTTAAACAAAGAATTAAGAGTGAAATAACTTTTTTATTGTATAAGATTATAGATGATGAGAGTGAATGTTATGTGGACAATAAACGTTTAATGAAATTAAAAAAACAAATGTTATTTGTGAGGGGAATGTCGGTGGAGTGGTGTGTTATGACAACTCACTGCCTCACAAACACGTATAACCCGCGCATGACTGTTAAAAATATTCTTGAACTTATGCCTGAATGTGAAGAAAGTCTTAAAATAGGTAACATTTTATGTCTTTGTACTTATGTAACCGATGTGTGTGTAATGTTGTTGTCAAGAAATGATCCGATAGACGTATATAAAATTATTGACATGCTAGTTGAGCATATGATAGCAAAAAATGTTTTAATGTGTGTGAAATTCCTTCAATATCTAGATGATGTATAATTAGATAATGTATGACCAATCAAATTGAACTCGTATGCGTCTTCTGCAACGATTGGTAATAAAAAGCTTTTGACCCTAATAACTCTGTCATTGTTTTGTGTAAACACTAGTGGTGGTAAGATGTCCGAATTAATGAAAAAAGTGTACTACAACCCAGCGCACCCTGGTTCTTTGGAAGGTAAAGAACGATTAAAACGCGGTGTACTACAGGAATACGGGGTAACTCTGAAGGATAAAGAAATATCAGATTGGCTAGCACCTCAGGACACTTATACATTACACAAGACAGCACCTATCAAATACAAACGGAATAGAGTGATAGTGTACGGAAAAGATGTACAGTTTCAAGCAGATCTTGTTGACATGTCTGCTTTTTCGAAAGAAAACGACGGTATCAAATTTTTACTGACATGTATAGATGTTTTTAGCAAGTATGCTTGGGTACGTCCGCTGAAGAATAAAACAGGTGTAGAGGTTACGAAAGCATTCGACTCCATACTCAAAGAAAACCGTATACCTCAAAAATTACAGACCGATAAAGGTACAGAATTTTTCAACAAACATTTCCAACAACTGATGAAAAAGTATAACATACATCATTTTGCTACAGCAAGTGATGTAAAATCGTCTTGTGTTGAGCGATTTAATCGCACTTTTAAATCGAAAATGGCTCGGTTTTTAACGGCTATCAATTCAAAGCGTTACTACAATATCTTACAAGATATTATAGAAGGATATAACGCCAGTTATCACAAAAGTATTAAAATGCGACCGTTGGACGTCAATAAAGAAAATGAGACAGATGTGTTCAATAATCTGTATGGAAAGTTACGTAAAGGAACACCTGTCTTCAAGTATAAAATAGGGGATGTAGTTAGAGTTTCAAAAGTTAGAGGTGTATTTTCGAAGGGTTATGAACAGAATTACACCGAGGAATATTTCACTATAGCCGCTCGTATACCACGAAACCCTCCAGTGTACAGACTACAAGATTATGACGGCGATGTTATCGACAGTTGCTTTTATGAAAAAGAATTACAAAAAATCATTGTGAACCAAGACAAATCGTTTAAAATAGAAAAGATTTTAGATCGAAAAAAAAAGCGGCCGCCAAATGCTTTGTCTTGTCAAGTGGCTGGGCTGGCCTACTAAGTTTTCCTCATGGTTACCAGAAAAGGAGATCGTGGACATACAGAATCCATTAAAGTAACAACCGGAGGTGTCATAAGTAGCATTTGTGAAAAACTACACCATGAGTGAGGGCGGCTTTTATATCACGCTGCCTTGTAATGAATCTATGGATGTTTACCCTGACAATCGTATCTCAAATTACAAAACGATACTAGCAAGAAGTATGAACCTCAAAGGTCAATGGGAAGTCGGTTTAATCGAGTTTTATTATCCTATTTCCTGGTATACGTTTAAAGAGGAGGATGTCGCCTTTATTATTAACACCGACCCTAATATACTGGGATATGATGAGACGCATTACGAAGAGGACAGCGATGTGATTATCTACATTAAAGAAAAAAATCTACAAAATGTATCTAAAGTGTTCAATACGTTAAAACCGGGTTATTATGAAGATGTACTATTTCTGGTTAGAGAAATCAACGCCAACCTTCCCCCGAAAGTCTCACTTGGTTACGATCGCATCAAAAACAGGATATTTCTAAAAGCACCGACAAACACATCTTTGATATTTTATGGGAAGTTGGCTATTATTCTAGGATTAAAGTCTGGTGTGTCTCTAGGAACTGCAAAACAGCACACCAAAAATAGTTCTGACGGCGCACCTGTCGTCACATACGCACCGCATCAAGCTGACATAAGAGGTGCATTTTATAGCATGTACATATACAGTGATATGATCGAATATCAAGCAGTAGGTGATTCGTACGTACCGCTACTGAGAACTGTACATATAGACGGTACATCTAATGACAGCGTCAGTGTTAGATTCGACAAGCCGCATTACGTACCTGTGAATAAATCTAATATTACAGATATCTGCATTGAGGATAAAGACGATCAGAACAAACACGTGCGTTTCACGTATGGTAAAGTTGTGGCTAAACTTCACTTCAGACCGGTGAAATAAGTTTTAGTTTTAGCAAACTATTACGCAACTATGGATCCCGAGCGATATGTTACATACTACCGGAACCAGGCGGGTAACGGGTTACCAGGTTACGCAGGCGGTCCTGTTATGTACGGAGCAGGCATAGGTGGCATCTTCAAATCTCTTTTTAGGACGGCGCTACCGCTGTTGAAAAGAGGTTTTAGTATAGTAAAACCACATCTAAAAACTGCTGCTAGAAATATAGCTAGCGATGTTGTGACCAGCGCTCTATCAAGATCGTATAACGACAATAATAATAATAATGGACAAAATGGCAACGGGTTAATGGTGCTGTCACGAGGTTCTTTTAAACCACCGCGTGAGCGTCTACGTAGGAGGAGTGGCCGTGTGAAGAAAGCTAAACGACGCAGTAACAAGCGCGCGGCCCCAAAACGTAACCGGCGTCCCCGCACTAAACGTGTAAAGAAAACCGTCCGTACCAAAAGATTTCTGAACACTATTTTCTAAACATGGCTCTATTCCATCGCATGTCCGAGGAGTGTATTAAATCAGAGTTAGATTTATTCACGATCCCCATGACACAGACGTCCATTGAAAAAAATACTTACGTCGAAATACCGCCTCTATCCGCAATAACCGATTCATCACCATTAGAATTTTTTATCGCTGGCACGGGAGAGGATTATTTGGATCTTAATAACACTCTTTTATACACTAGACTCAAAATAACTGGACCCGACGGTTCTAATATACCAGACGGATCGCCTGTTGGTTTAATAAACTATCCGGGGGCATGTATATTCTCACAGGTGGATGTCTCTCTGGGGGATCGTCTGATAACCCAGAGTTCCAGTACCTACCCCTACAGATGTTTGATTGAAGCTCTGATTAATTTTGGAAAAGATACACTCGAAAGCGTCTTTTCAGCCGGTTTGTTCTACAAAGATACACCGGGTCACATGGATGCTACTGACCCTGCTGGAGAAAATACGGGATTAATGAAGAGAGCTGCATTTACCAATGCTAGTAATGTGATAGAATTACTAGCCCCCATTCACAGCGACATTTTCTTTCAAGAAAAATTAATGTTGAATGGTGTAGATATAAAAATAAGGATGACAAGAGCTAAAGATGAGTTCTGCCTAATGCGAGATGACGCTATTGGTTATAAACTCAATATTGTGTCAGCATCTCTTTTTGTCAAAAAAGTTACTGTTTCACCAGGAGTCCGGTTGGGGCATGCTCAGGCGCTTCTAAGCACTACTGCTAAATACCCCATAGACCGTGTGTGTGTGTGAAGAATTTTTCTATCCCAGCATGCAACGCAATTTTATCTTGTGGATCGTAACCCAGATCGGTATGTATATTTCTGGCTAATGTCAACAATTCTGCATCGGTACACTGTGGATTTAGAAAGTGAGCTATGCACATGCTAAAACACATATTGTCTGTGAAATTTTTTGGGGCAAACAAATGCATTCTATTTTTCTGTATGACCTGATTATGTGCCAGGTCTGCCAACTTCCTACGACCCCCACCTTGTTTGTTTCGCGCTACAGAGACACATAACTCTAAAGCTGTGTCAAAACCCACATCCGTATTGCTTTGAACGGTTCGTTCGATTTGGTCTACAAATACATTAACGTCGTGATTGTTATCAGGCGTTAGAATGGCATTAATATCTGTGGGGAGACTTGCACCTTGCAGAGAGATGTTAAAAAACCCGCCCTCACCAGCTAATAATCTGGAAAGCGTAACAATTTCGTTCAAAATATCATGTAAAAATATATTATAAGCGGCAAAATCATCTGTTGCTATTTCACGAAAATTTTAAGTTCTGCGAATTTCTAATCCATTAAATCGAGGTCTTGGGACAATCGTAAAATCACCCACACTACCTCCTTCTCTCACCAGTTTGTCTATGTAAGACCGACTGAGACCCATATCTGGAGCTGTCGGATCATATCCTGAGGGACCCTTATTAGAAGGACCTGCACCGACCTGATCGTCGCTGTCTATAGCGGCACCCAACCATTCGTGTTGTTCGTCTATAATCTCGTGTAATCTATCATGTTAAGAGGATTAGGCGGTAACATCTGTAAATGATTGTTAATAATTTCATGTAACTGTTGTGTATTCTTTTGAAAATCATATCTGGGTCTTAATGGTCTCTGATCATCTTCTGAAGTGTGGGTATGTAAATCATCGTGACACCTTTTACTACTCATTTTGAATTATTATTTTTTATTTATTTTAAATCGAAAAACACACCTTTCTTAAATTTAAAGACAAGCGTGCACACTCCTGAAAACACCGACACCGATTCACAATGCGATATAATCAGATGAAAAACAGAAACATACAGCAGGTATAAATTCAAAACACATTTTCCCCGTAAGTAAAACAACACCTAATATGGAGACAATAACATGCAATAGCTAAGGTATAAATCAATGCCAACAACAAACAATATTAATAAATGAAAGAAACTAATGATAATTCACTACCAACAACAAAACAATACTACATGTAAGAAATAAACAATAATGCAAGAAATATTTGGCGGTAATAACGAATCGAAGCCAAAAAAAAAAAATAATAATAAAAAAACAACAATATAATACATATCAAGGGTGATCACGCCGGTACAAATCTGATAACATTCTTTGCATTAGATTTAAACGTTCTGTGATCAGAGTAAGAGCATTAACAGATAGATTTTGTTCCACTTGTACCTGATGGATTTCTCCCGGTACCCCGCTCATACGCTGTTGAAACTGTTGAAATTCTCCATATAGCAGTTCGTGGCAACTTCTCCAAAATTCAGCCGCATGACGTAATGATTCGTTGAGCTGTTGTTGACACTCTATGATATTCCTTAAAATTGCCACCACATCACTTTGTGCATTACCAACAATCTCTTCTGCACCCCGATAGGACAATGCTTGACCGCTCAAATCGAAAAGTGTCTCAAACCGTCGATTAACACGGCGAAGCATATCATAATCAAGCCTTCTATTTAAATCACGTTCACGGAACAGCTCTTGAGGATTTTCGTGAGGTAAGTCTTCCGTCTCCTCCTCGCTTGCCGATTCGTTAAAAGACGCCCGATCCCATGCGTTCACCATTGAATCGGTCCAGGCTGTTAGTCCACTTTCGTCATATCCTTGCTCTGTAAATGTTGATAAAACTTGTATTATTATTTTGTTGAATAAAACGCAAAACATAAAACGTAATAACAAATTTTCTGCCTTAATACATACCGTTATTCTCCGAAGTTCTTAAACGACTGGTGGTTGGAATATCGTCCATTTCCCGCTCCGGTAGCCTCAAACGTTTTACCCCCTGACCCTCCGAGTGGCGCGGTCTACACGTAACGCTAACTTCAGTGCGAACGCTTGAGAAATCTGGGGGATTGTGAGAAGCTCCTTCGTAAGCCAGAGCGTCGGCGGGGGCGGGATTCGTGACGTGTCCTAGATCACGCGGTGATTCGGTACTAATCACAACCTCTTGTACAACATTTTCTGGCGGAATTATCACAACCTCTTGTGCAACATTTTCTGGAGGAATTATCACAGCTTGATTGTCGCCAACAGCTTGCTCGTCTTTCAAAAATTGTTTTAACTTAAAAAGGCTTACCGTTATTAACAGCTCCGGGTTCATCACAGGCAAACAACACGGCCTCATCAACTGTAAGAATGATAGCAAAAGTTATTGATGTGATTATTAGACATTGAGTTAATAAAATAAAATTGGAAAATACTCACATAACTCTTCAAGGATCTGTTCCAAACCTTCATCGAAAGCCTGATTCTCAAAACCTAGAGATCATCCACGAGACATTAAACAAATATTCACTTTAAAATATATTTAAATCATTTATATATATATAAAACTCACCCTGGTAGTTGTCTGCCATTGTTTTCGTTTATTGTTGGTTTTGTAACGTAGCACGGCTTGAAGATAATTTGCAGGTAATGAGCATGACAACTTTTAGTTTTTAAAGGTTGGATAACCCTGTGGGCGTCTCTTGAGAACACCTCTAAAATATAATAAAACTTCAGTAGAGCAGACCCTAATTGTCACGGCTTACGCTGCTGGAAGGAACACGGAGCCGAGGGATAAACGAAACAAGGATTTATTAAATCAAACATAGGCAAGGTAAGTAGCAAATAACAGGTGGCAGGTAACGAGTAGACGAGTAGACGAGTAGACGAGTAGACGAGTAGACCCGACAAAAAACAGAACTGAAAGGACA